>NW_006790915.1:118590-156747 GCF_000442215.2 Lipotes vexillifer | reverse complement strand
AAAAAAAAAAAAAAATCTAGAAACAATAAATGCTGGAGAGGGTGTGGAGAAAAGGGAACACACTTGCACCGTTGGTGGGAATGTAAATTGATACAGCCACTATGGAGAACAGTATGGAGGTTCCTTAAAAAACTACAAATAGAACTACCACACAACCCAGCAATCCCATTACTGGGCATATACCCTGAGAAAACGATAATTCAAAAAGAGTCATGTACCAAAATGTTCACTGCAGCTCTATTTACAATAGCCAGGACATGGAAGCAACCTAAGTGTCCATCAACTGATGAATGGATAAAGAAGATGTGGCACATATATACAATGGAGGATTACTCAGCCATAAGAAGAAAAGAAATTGAGTTATTTGTAGTGAGGTGGATGGACCTAGAGTCTGTCATACAGAGTGAAGTCAGTCAGAAAGAGAAAAATACCGTATGCTAACACATATACATGGAATCTAAAAAAAAAAAAAAAAAAGTTCTGAAGAACCTCAGGGCAGGACAGGAATAAAGACACAGACGTAGAGAATGGACCTGAGGACACAGGGAAGGGGAAGGGTAAGATGGGACGAAGTAAGACAGTGGCATGGACCAAATGTGAAACAGATAGCTAGTTGGAAGCTGCCACATAGCACAGGGAGATCAGCTTGGTGCTTTGTGACCACCTAGAGGGGTGGGATAGGGAGGGTGGGAGGGAGACGCAAGAGGAAGGAGATATGGGGATATATGCATATGTATAGCTGATACACTTTGTTATAAAGCAGAAATTAACACACCATTGGTAAGCAATTATACTCCATTAAAGATGTTAAAAAAAAAAATGAGCAAAAACATCTCCATAGCAGATATACAAAATGGCCAATCAGCACAAGAAAAGATGCTCAACATCACTAATCATTAGGGAAATGCAAAACAAAGCCACAATGAGATCAAAACCATTTTACACCTATTAAGATAGCTACAAAAAAAAAAAAAAACACAAGTGTTGGTGTGGATGGGGAGAAACTGGAACCCTTGTGCATTGCCAATGGAAATGTAAAGTGATGCAGCTGCTGTGGAAAACAATATGGTGGTTCTTCAAAAACTTAAAAATAGAACTACCAATGATCTAGCAATTCCATTTTTGGGTATATACCCAAAAGACTTAAAAGCAGGGACTCAAACTGGTATTTGTACAACCATATTCATAGCAGCATTATTTGCAATAGCCAAAGGTAGAAGCAACCTGTGTCTAATGACAAATAAATGAATGGATTAACAGAGTATAGCATATATATACAATGGAATTTTATTTCAGCCTTAAAAAGGAATGAAACTGACACACACTACAATATGGGTAAACTTTGAAGACATTATGCTAAGAGAAACAAGCCAGACATAAATATTGGATGATTCCTCTCATATGATATTGTTAGTGTTTAATGAGTATAGTTTCAGTTCAGGATGATGAAACAGTTCTCGATATGGATGGTGGTAATCATTGCACAACAGTGTGAATGCACTTAATGCCTGAACTGTACACTTAACAATGGTTAAATTGGTAATTTTTTTTACAAGTTTTCTTATGTTCTTTACTAAAATGAAAAATTTATAATTTTTGTAATGCAAAAGACACATTCAAATTAAAAGAAAAATGACAGGCTAGGCAAAAGATCTGAAGCACAGTTATTAACAAAGCCCTTCTATAACTCAATAAGAAAGACAGTAGAAAATTGGTCAATGTATATAATGAGCAATCGACAGGGAAATGCTACTGTTTAATAAACATGAAGGAACACTCATTTTCAACAGTGCTCAGGAAAATAAACATAAAAATTAGATAGTTTTATATTGACAAAAATATAATGAAAATCGTTTTGGAGGACTGAGGAAATGTGTACATTCATGTGCCATACATGAGGAGAGCAGAAGTACATTCAATCATCTTGGTGGAAAACAAAGCTGTATTTATCAAAAATAAAAAACACATTCCCTTTGACTTAGTAATCCTACTTTTAGAAGTGTTATAGAAATATTCATACAAGTCTGGAAATGTATGTACAATAATGCTTACTACCCCAGTGCTACAACTGCAAAAATTGAAAATTAAATATCCTTTCAATAGGAATATAAACAAAGACATTATGGTACAATTATACAGTATACTACAATGCAAGCATTAAAATAATGAGATAAATGTCTGTGCCTTATCTTGGGAAAAAAAAGCCAACAAAATATAAAGTTTTTTTAAAAAGGCTGTTGTAGCACAAAACAGATCTTTTTTTTTTAAAGGTATGACACACACACACGGAATAGAATATCAAACAGTTAAACACTGTTAGCTCTGAAAAGGACATGGGCGGAAGGGAAGTGATGAGGAGGAAACTGTCACTTCTGAAATACAAACAACATTTGATTTGGTTATATTATTTTTGTAATTACAGGGTATTTTAAATTTTAATAAAAATATTCTGACCTCAAAACTACAGAATGGAAAGGACAGGAAAGACAATTTCAGGAAACTGACTTCAGAAGACAACCTTCTAGGCCATATGACAGATATCTTGCCCCCAAATATTCTAAAGCTGTTTATTTACTTTTCTTACATTTTTCTGAAATTCCACTGGTGTCCTCTTAAAAACATTAAAAACTTGAGCATTATACGGTGGAAAGGAATTCAGGCTAGGAGCCCAAAAGCAGTTTCTGTGAATTACTTTAGTCATTGATAGGATAAGGAACTCTCCCTGGAAGAGTAACAATTTCAATTTCATTTTTATTTTCCTTTGGCATTTTAGTAACATACGAAACCAAAATACTTTTTGTGAGATCAAGTGATTATCACCCATTCAAATCTTTTTAAATAAATTAATAAAAAATTACACTCTACTAACCCAAGTAAGATTAGCATTATATTTTGGAGACGGGGATAGAAACAGGAAACAAAGGAAAGAAGTAGGTAATTTTGGAGCATTCAACATTTTAAGGGTAGGGCAGACTGTCAAAACTTGAGGCCAGGATACCAGAGACTGAGTAAAAGACTAAGGAGGTAGAGGTATATTAAGGACAAATTTCACTGACTTAAAAACTATTAGACCTGTGTGTGGGGTACAGAACTTCATGATCGGACTTCCCTGGTGGCACAGTGGTTAAGAATCCGCCTGCCAATGCAGGGGACACGAGTTCGAGCCCTGGTCCGGGAAGATCCCACATGCTGCAGAGCAACCAAGCCCGTGCGTCACAACTACTGAGCCTGCGCTCTAGAGCCCACAAGCCACAACTATTGAGCCCACGAGCCACAACTACTGAAGCCCACATGCCTAGAGCCCGTGCTCCTCAACAAGAGAAGCCACTGCAACGAGAAGTCCACGCACTGCAACAAGGAGTAGCCCCCGCTCACTGCAACTAGAGACAGTCTGTGTGCAGCAACAAAGAACCAACGCAGGCAAAATTTAATTAAAAAAAAAAAAAAAAACTTCATGATCAAGTAAGCCTTTGGATATGTACTCAACCAAAACAAAATACATTAATTTTTTAAATAGTAAATGCATACGAAACAAAATTTAAAATAGTAGCTTTTATTTAATCTTTTTTGAGTCACAGGCTCCTTTATCCGATGAAAGCTCTGGACCATCTGCCAGGAAAATCATGCATATTCACATTAAAAATTAAGCATGTATAGGGCTTCCCTGGTGGCGCAGTGCTTGAGAGTCCGCCTGCCGATGCAGGAGACACGGGTTCGTGCCCCGTTTCGGGAAGATCCCACATGCCGCGGAGCGGCTGGGCCCGTGAGCCATGGCCACTGAGCCTGCGCGTCCGGAGCCTGTGCTCCGCAAATGGGAGAGGCCACAACAGTGAGAGGCCCGCATAACGCAAGGAAAAAAAAAAAAATTAAGCATGTATAAAAAAATTAAGCATGTACACAATTTAAAGAGACCTAAGACTCTGGGTTAAGACTCCCTCTGTCCACAAAGAACTTCATCCTTTAAACTGGCTTAAATCTAATTCTACTAACATGATAAAACCTAACTTCCACCATAATTTTTTTTCCTTAATTTTTTATTTTTATTTATTTATTTATTTTTGGCTGCACCACATGGCATGTGGGATCCTCGTTCCCTGACCAGGGATCGAACCCATGCCCCCTGCATTGCAAGTGTGGAATCCTAACCACTGGACTGCCAGGGAAGTCCCAACCATAACTTGCTTAAGCAACTGAGTTCAGAGATCTAATTTGGGATTAACTGCTTGAACACCTACAAGTCATTAGTTGTACACTTTATGGAGGGAGGAACAGAAAGAATACAGTCCTCCATTGGTGTCCGCAGAGAACTGGCCTAAGGACGTCTCTCCCACAGCCCCCTAGGATACCAAAATCATCAGATACTCAAGTCCCTTACATAAAATAGTGTAATATTTGCACAGAAACTATGCACATCCTGTGCACTTTAAATCATCTCTAGATTACTTATAATAACTAATACAATGTAGATGCTATATAAATAGTTGTAAATACTATGTAAATAGTTGCCAGTGCCACAAATTCAAGTTTTGCTTTTTGGAACTTTCTGGAATTTTTTTTTACAATATTTTTGATCCTCAGTTGAATCTGCAGATGTGGAACCCACAGATATGGAGGGTTGACTATACTGATAGCTGAGGAATAGATAAAATGACTATGGAGTAAAGAGTTACAGTATTTAACAATCTGGAGGTGAGGGAGGGTAGAGAGGTTGTTGTTGGTTTTTTTTTTGCAGTGCGTGGGCCTCTCACTATCGTGGCCTCTCTCCCGTTGTGGAGCACAGGCTCTGGACGCACAGGCTCAGCGGCCATGGCTCATGGGCCTAGCCGCTCCGCGGCATGTGGGATCTTCCCGGACCGGGGCACGAACCCGTGTCCCCTGCATTGGCAGGCGGACTCTCAACCACTGCACCACCAGGGAAGCCGAGAGGTTGTTTTAATCAACAGGAAGCAGAATAACAATTCCTGATCCATAGTAGGAACTCTATAAATGAATGAATGAAAAGTGAATAAAACAATAGATGAACAAAAGGAAGTAGCTGAAGAGACTTACTACATGGCTCCAGTAATAGGGAGAGAATTTTAATATTTTGGGCACTACCCTGAAAACGTAATTTAAACATTTCCTCCTCACTATAGAAAAGTACAGTCAAAATTCTCATCAGCCATATTTACAACCAATTTTTTAGAAAATGACTCACCCATTAGACTTGCCAATTGCAGTATATATAAAATTCATTAGGAGGAAAAAATCAAATTACTAAATCAAAATCAAAGAAAAAAGGAGAAAAATTACTAAGTCAAAGGAGGAAAAAAATAAAAAATAAAATCAAAATATAAAGAAAAGGGCTACCTACAAAATTAAATGCAGACAAATTCAACTAAATACTAACTTACTTTAAAATACACCAGGGACTTCCCTGGTGGCACAGTGATTAAGAATCCGCCTGCCAATGCAGGGGATGTGGGTTCGAGCCCTGATCCAGGAAGATCCTACATACCATGGAGCAACTACTGAACCTGCACTCTAGAGCCCTCAAGCCACAGCTACTGAGCCCATGTGCCACAACTACTGAAGCCCACACGCACAGAGCCCGTGCTAAGCCACCACAATGAGAAGCGGATTCCTAACCACTGTGCCACGTGGGAAGCCCCCCAAAAATCTTTTAAAATATACAAAGAAGATAAAAACGATGAAATAATAGAACTAAAAATGTCTGAAGAGACGTCTCATCTATCTCTGATGAAACCTGAACCTTTTCAGCCAAAAAACATTACGTAGTTTTATTTTTTCCCAGCTAGGTGCTAAGTTTTTAACTTCTAGGAGCTCTAAGGAAGCAAATGATACTTTTTATAGCAAGTAAGTGTTAAGTAATTCTATTAGTTTATATTCTATTCTACTTAAGCAAATAGCATTTTAAAGCTTCTGGTGAATACTTTTAAGAGAGGCAACCTCAGCAGCAGCAAAAACTAATTGAGATGGCCCAATGCCACAAAGGAAGTAAGCACTAAAACTAGAATTCCTGAGAGGGAAGGACTGGGAGTGTGGGATTAGCAGATGTAAACTATTATACATAGGAAGGATAAACAACCAGGTCCTACTGTATAGCACAGGGAACTATATTCGATATAGTTATATCGAATTATATATTATAATGGAATTATATTATAATTCCATTATAAACCATAATGGAAAAGAATATGAAAAAAGGAATGTCTGTATGTGTATAAGTGAGTCACTCTGCTGTACAGCAGAGATTGCCACAACACTGTACATCAACTATACTCAATAAAAAAAATTTTAATTTAGAAATCACCAGAAAACTACTAGAACTCATTAATGAATGCAGTAAAGTTGCAGGATACAAAATCAGTATACAGAAATCTGTTGCATTTCTATACACAATGAACTATCAGTAAAAGAAATTAAGGAAACAATCCCATTTACCATCACATCAAAAATAACAAAATACTTAAGAATAAACGTATCTAAGGAAGTAAAAGACCCACACTCAGAAAACTATGAGACCCTGATGAAAGAAATTAAAGATGACACAAACAGATGGAGAGATATATCGTGTTCATGGATTGGAAGAATTAACATTGTTAAAATGACCATACTACTCAAGACAATCTACAGATTCAGTGCAATCTCTATCAAAATACCAAAGGCATTTTTCACAGAACTAGAATTTTTTTTTTTTTTTTTGGCTGTGCCACACAGCATGCAGGATCTTAGTTCCCCAACCAGGGACTGAACCCTTGCTCCCTGTAGTGAAAGCAGAGTCCTAACCACTGGATCACCAGGGAATTCCAAACTAGAGCCAATAATTTTAAAGTTTCTTGGGAAACTCAAAAGACCCCAAATAGTGAAAACAATCCTAAGAAAGAAGAACAGAGTTGGAGGAATCATGCTTCCTGACTTCAGACTGTAATACAAAGCTACAGTAATCAAAACAGCATGGGGAACTCCCTGGAGGTCCAGTGGTCAGGGCTCCACGCTTTCACTGCCAAGTGCCCGGGTTCAATCCCTGGTCGGGGAACTAAGATCCCGCAAGTCATGCAGCATGGCCAAACAAACAAAAAACAGTATGATACTGGCACAAAAACACACATAGATCAGTGTAACAGAATGGAGAGCCCAGAAATAAACCCACACACTTAGAGTCAATTAATTTATGACAAAGGAGGCAAGACTATACATTGAAGAAAAGACAGCCTTCGTGGTTCTGGGAAAGCTGGACAGCTACGTGTAAAAGAATGAAATTAGAACTTTCTCTAACACCATATACAAAAATAAACTTAAAATGGATTAAAGACCTAAACGTAAGACCAGAAACCATAAAACTCCTAGAAGAAAACATAGGCAGAACACTCTGGCATAAGCTGTAGCAATTCTTTTTTTTGAATCTTTCTCCTTAAGGAAAGGAAATAAAAGCCAAAATAAACAAATGGTACCCAATTAGACTTAAAAGCTTTCGCACAGCAAAGGAAACCACCAAAAAAGCAAAGAGACTACCTACTGAATGGGAGAAAATACTTTCAAATGGTATGACTGATAAGTTAATTTCCAAAATATACAAATGGCTCACACAACTCAATATCAAAAAAACAACTCAATATGAATCAAAAAATTGGCAGAAGACCTGAAAAGACATTTTTCCAAAGAAGATATACAGATGGCCAATAGGCACATGAAAACGTTGTTAATCATCAGAGAAATGCAAATTAAAACCACAATGAGATAGCACCTTACACCCTTCAGAATGGCTATCATCAAAAAGACCACAAATAGGGCTTCCCTGGTGGCGCAGTGGTTGAGAGTCTGCCTGCCGATGCACAGGACGCAGGTTCGTGCCCCGGTCCAGGAAGATCCCACATGCCGCAGAGTGGCTGGGCCCCTGAGCCATGGCTGCTGAGCCTGCACATCCGGAGCATGTGCTCCACGGCGGGAGAGGCCACAACAGTGAGAGGCCTGAGTACCGCAAAAAAAAAAAAAAAAAAAAAAAAAAAAGACCACAAATAACAAATGTTGGTGAGCATGTGGAGAAAAGGAATCCCTCATACACTGTTATTGGGAATGTAAGTTGGTGCAGCCACTGTGGAAAACAGTACAGAGGTTTCCTCAAAAAACTAAAAACAGAACTACCATATGACCCAGCAATTCCATTCCTGGGTATATATCTGAAAAAAACAAAAACCCTTATTCGAAAAGATACATGGACCCCAATGTTCATAGCAGCATTATTTACAATTGCCAAGATATAGAAGCAAACTAAGTGTCCATCAACTGATGAATGGATAAAGATGTGGTATCAACATACACACACACACACACACACACACACACACACACACACACACACACACACACACGGACTATTACTCAGCCATAAAAAAGAACAAAATTTTGCCATTTGCAGCAATATGGATGGACTTGGAGGGCATTACGCTAAGTGAAACAAGTCAGGGAAAAGCAAATACTGTATGATATCATTTACATGTGGAATCTACAAAATACAGCCAACTAGTGAATATAGCAAAAACGAAGCAGACTCACAGATCTAGAGAACAAACTACTGGTCACGGGGTGGGAGGGGTGGCACTACAGGGGTGGAGTGGGAGGTAACAGCTATGTCTGTAAGACGGGCTCAAGGATGTATTGTACAACACAGAGAACATAGCCAATATTTTGTAATAACTGTAAATGGAAAATCTTTAAAAATGGCATAAAATTTTTTAAATAGCAAAAAGGAAAAAAAGATGTGATATAGATATAGATACATATATACACACACACACACAATGGAATATTACTCAGCCATAAAACAAGAATGAAATTTTGTAATTTGCAACAACATGGATAGACCTGGAGGGTCTTATGCTTAGGGAAGTCAGTCAGAGAAAGGCAAATACTGTAATCACTTATATGTGGAGTCTAAAGAATAAAACAAATGGATGTAACAAAACAGAAATAAAATCAGAAATATAAAGAACTAGTGGCTACCAGTGGAGAGAGGGAAGGGGGAGGAAATCAAGAGGTACAAACTATTATGTATAAAATAAATAAGCTACAAGGATACATTGTACAGCACAGGGAGTATAACCAATATTTTATAATAACTATAAATGGAGCATAACCCTTAAAAACTGTGAATCACTGTTGTACACCTGTAATTTATACAATATTGTACATCAAGTATACCTCAATAAAAATAAGAAGGGGCTTCCCTTGTGGCACAGTGGTTGAGAGTCCGCCTGCCGATGCAGGGGACACGGGTTCATGCCCTGGTCCGGGAAGATCCCACATGCCACAGAGCGGCTGGGCCCGTGAGCCATGGCCGCTGAGCCTGCGCGTCCAGAGCCTGTGCTCCACAGCGGGAGAGGCCATAGCGGTGAGAGGCCCACATACCGCAAAAAAAAAGAAAAAAAAGAAACTAGAATTCTAATACAAGCCATATGATTGTAGGGCCCATACTCTTTTTTTTCTGGACCACTTCATTTATTTATGTATTTTTTGGCTGCACTGCTCTGCATGCAGGATCCTAGTTCCTTGACAAGGGATCGAACCCATGCCCCCTGCAGTGGAAGCGTGGAGTCCTAACCACTGTACTGCCAGGGAATTCCCTAGGGCCCGTACTCTTCATTGTTATGCTATGTAGTCTCAAAGATATCTCCTGCCATTTTTTATTACAATAAAATTTTTAACACAATAACAGCAAAGAACTCCAAAAACTTCCAATTTGAAAGAAGAGGAAATATAAAATATTTTTCCTTCTGTATAATATCCAGAAAAGCTACAGACATTATGATTACTATTTAAATGAAAGAGAGTATAAACATTAATTTAAATAATCCTATTCCTAAAAATGTTATAGGCAACTCAATGTTGCTTTCATTTTGATTTACTTCATTTCAGAAACATCATATTCTCATCACTGACTGATCCTCAACTGTCTAGTCTCCCAAAACTTTAGCGTTTAAAAAATCTCCACTCCCCCCATTCTAATGATCCATGTGACACTTTGGTGTTTGGACAGAAGGCAAATAAAGAAATATAAATTGTTTATAATGGTGGTATCAGTCACAAGTCTGACCTATTGTTACACTGTAGTTTGGGAAGTTTCTCAACAAGAGCACAACTATAATGAAAATTTATTTTACATTTGCCTTATGAAATTTAAGTACTGAAATAAATGTCATTCCAGTCTACTGGGTGGGTATGAAAAATATCAACACATTTCAATACTATTAAAGTCATTCTTCTTTTATTAATATTCTAAAGTTAATAATCTTTCTTCCATAAGAAAGAATTTTTCTTCCATAATAATCTTTCTTCCATCTTTCTTCTTATCTTTCAGTGAGGTAAGAGTCAGTCACTGACTGGGACTTCCCTGGTGCTCCAGTGGGTAAGATGCCTCACTCCCGATGCAGAGGGCCCAGGTTGGATCCCTGGTTGGGGAACTAGATCCCGCACGCATGCCGCAACTAACAGTTCTCATGCTGCAATTAAGAAGCCCGCGTGCCGCAAACTAAAGATCCCACATGCCACAATGAAGATCCCAGCGCAGCCAAAATAAGTAAAAAATTTTTTAAAAAGAGCATAAACAGTTCTATTCTCAGATCATGCCATACCTAAACTTAACATCTCATGAAAAGTACTTCAAATTTTTGCTAGATATATAGAATCACGAAATTACAAGACTAAAAAGAATTTAAAAGGTCATTTCTTTAATTTCCTTGTCTTCAAGCAGGATCATATACATACCACCAAGATTTTTATCTATTTTATTAAGCCCAAGAAACTAAAATTCCAAAATCTGCCTTAGAAACCTATTCTAATACTTCCTTATGTAATTTTACATTTTCTTAAATCTCTGAAGCCAAAAAGAGCAGAGTAAAATAGAAACGTGGGTCTTTGAAGGCAAGCGTGACCTACTATCCTGCTTAAACCAACTTCTGACAAAATGACTTTGGGCAAATTACTACAAGCACCCAGGCCTCATTTCTTGTCCATAAAATACGGTAATAGTTCATCACCAAAATGTGTCTAAGGATTAACAGGCGGAGTCACAATTATGTTGCACAGTACCATAGCTGATAGTCAATAACTGCCACTTCCTCCTCTCTTTTTTTTTTTTTTTTTAACCTTTGGTTGTGATGGGTCTTCATTGCTGCACGTGGGCGTTCTCTAGTTGCAGCAAGCGGGGGCTACTCTTCATGGCGGTGCACGGGCTTCTTGTTACGGTGGCTTCTCTCATTGCAGAGCACAGGCTCTAGGTACACAGGTTTCAGTAGTTGCAGCATACGGGCTCAGTTGTTGCGGCAAGCAGGCCCTAGAGCACATGGGCTTCAGGAGTTGCGGTACACGGGCTCAGTAGTTGCGGCACATGGGCCCTAGTGCACATGGGCTTCAGTAGCTGCGGCACATGGGCTCAGTAGTTGCGGTGCATGGGCTCTAGAGCGCAGGCTCAGTAGTTGTGGCGCACAGGCTTAGTTGCTCCATGGCATGTGGGATCTTCCCGGACCAGGGATCAAACCCGTGTCCCCTGCACTGGCAGGCGGATTCTTAACCACTGCGCCACCAGGGAAGTCCCTCCTTGCCTGGTTGGACCGATTAACCCTCCTTTAGATAAAAATTATAAAATCTGGTTTAAAAAAAAAACATTTTTTCAAGGCTCTGGAGAGTGACCAAATGGAGACAGAAACTTGAGAGTTTATCCATGAAAAAATGAAACTGCATCCAATGAGATCTGCATTTTGTAACTTCTCGTCTCTAAGACAGCAGTCTCAAATTTTTCTGCCTCAGGATTCCTTTACTTTCTTAAAAGTACTGAGTACCCCATGTAAGAAATTAAAAAGGAAAAAGAAATTTAATTTTTAAATTCATTTAGGGCTTCCCTGGTGGTGCAGTGGTTGAGAGTTCGCCTGCTGATGCAGGGGACACGGGTTCGTGCCCTGGTCCAGGAAGATCCCACATGCCGCGGAGCGGCTGGGCCCGTGAGCCACAGCCGCTAAGCCTGTGCGTCCGGAGCCTGTGCTCTGCAACGGGAGAGGCCACAACAGTGAGAGACCCAAGTACCGCAAAAAAAAAATAAATAAATAATTTAAAATGACAATGAACTTAACTTATTACCTATTAAAATAAAATTTTAATATTTTCCAGAACAAAAAAATATTAACAAGAAGAGTGGTAGATTTTTACATTTTGTAAATCTCTTTATTATATAGTTTTAAAAAGACAACTGGATTCTCATATATGCACCTTCATTCACTCTTTGCAATCCACTGTTCTTCCTGAAGCATATAAAGAAAAAAGGCATCACATACACAATATAGTTGGAAAAGGCAAGACCTTGTCAACCTTGAAAGGCTCTCAGGGTCCAAAAGAGGTCCTCAGACCACACCATGAGAATTCCTGACCTAATGGCAGTCTAAGCTGTGCACAACTAGGGGGTAAGCCCCAAAATTTGCATATAAACTCTGCCCCAAATCTTGGTTAACTGCTAAACCATGCATGTGCTGTAGAGACTCCAGGGTACAGTGACAAAGAAGGAACTTAAAAGATTTCAGCTGTTGTCACCACTGAAAAGAGAATGGAATTTTAATCCAATTAAGCAAACTGCTTGCTAGAACAAAAAAATACTCTTCAGAGAACACAACAGAATCTAGTCCCTAAATTTCATTCAAAATACAAGCGTAAAATGAAGAAATTACTATCCAGTATACACACAGAAAAAACACAAAACAAATAAAAAACCAAGAAAATGTGACGCATACACAAGGGACTACAGTAAACAAAATCCAACCTCAAGATGTAGATGTTGCAATTGGAGGACTAAAGGAAAATATTTTCAAACAACTTTAGAGATAAGCAATCACAGATAACTGGAAATTATAAAAGGAACCAAATACAAATTCTAGACTAAAAACTACAATAATTAAATTGTAAGATACATTAAGTGGGTTTAACAGCAAACTGGAGACAACAGAAGATAAATCCTGAGAAATTATCTGAGAGAAAAAAGACTGAGGAGAGCAGAGCCTCAGAGACCTGTGGAACAGTATCAAGAAGTCAAATATAACTTAAATCACAGAAAAAAAGAATAGGCCAGAAATCTATTTTTAAAATGGCCAAAGCTTCCCCAGTTTGGTGAAAAACAAAAAATTTACCTATTCAGTATTAATAAAACTAAACAGGAAAAATACAAACAAAATAGACCTATGCACATTCATAGTTAAGACAGCTTAAAAAGATACAGAAAAAAATCTTGAACGTAGCCTGAGGAAAAAAACACCTAGCTAGAACAAAAATATAAATGCCATCTAATTTCTCAGCAGAAATTATAGAGAACAGAAGACAATGGAACTGTATCTTTAAAGAACTGGAGGGGAAACTTTTCAGCCAGAATTCTTCAGCAAAAACTACTCTTCAAAAATCAAGTAAAATAAAGACACTTTTAGATAAAGAAAAACAGTATTTTTAGCCAGCCAACAGTATGGCAATTCTTCAAAAAATTAAAAATAGAATTAGCATATGATGCAAATATTCCACTTCTGGGTACATATCTAAAAGAACTGAACGGGACTCAAACAGATATTTACACACCCATGTTCACAGCAGCATTATTCACAAAAGCCAGAAAGTGGAAATAACCCAAGTGTCCATTGATAGATGAATGGATAAGCAAAATGTGGTACATATACATCCAATGGAATATTATTCCAACTTAAAAAGGAATGAAATTCCGACACATTCTACCACATGGATGAACCTTGAAGACATTAAGTATGCTAGGTGAAACAAACTAGATACAAAAGGACAAATACTGTATGATCCCACCTATATGAAGGATGTAAATTAGTGAATTCATGGAAACAGAAGTAGAACAGTGGTTACCAGGGGCTTCGGGTTGATGGGGAGGGGAGTTTCAGTTTGCGTTGATGAAAACTTCAACAATGTAACGCCACTGAATTTTACACTTAAAAATGGTTAAAGGGGTAAACAATAAGTACAAATCGTCCTTGATTTATGATGGTATTATTACGGCCCAATAAACTCATAATAGGTTAGAAACATCGTTAAGTCAACATAATACACCTAATCTATCATATATTATAGCTTAGCCTAGCCTACCTGAAACATGCTCAGAACACTTAACATTAGCCTAGTTAGACAAAATCATCTAACACAAAGCCTATTTTGTAATGAAATGTTGACTACCTCATGTAATTTATTGAGTACTTAAAGTGAAAAACAGAATGGTTACACGGGTACAGAACGGTTTTAAGTGTATCAGTTGCTTACCCTCGTGACTGAATGGTTTACTGGGAGCTGCAGCTTGCTGCCCAGCATCACGAGTACTGTACCACACAGGCTAGCCTGGGAAAAGATCAAAATTCAAAATTCAAAGTACAATTTCCACTGAGTGTGTATCACTTTTGTACCATACCCACTGAAAAATCCTAAGTCAGACCACCATAAGGTGGAGACCATCTGTATATATTTTACCACAATAAAAAAAAATTAATCAACATACTTAACCATATTCAGAGAATAAAAAAGAAAAACCAGGGGCTTCCCTGGTGGCACAGTGGTTGAGAGTCCACCTGCCGATGCAGGGGACACGGGTTCGTGCCCCGGTCCGGGAAGATCCCATATGCCGCGGAGAGGCTGGGCCCGTGAGCCATGGCCGCTGAGCCTGCGCTCCGCAACAGGGGAGGCCACAACAGTGAGAGGCCCGCGTACCACAAAAAAAAAAAAAAAAGAAAAAAAGAAAAACCATATGATTGTTTCAATAGGTACAGAATAAGATTTGAATAAATTATACCCATGATTTCAAAAAAACCTCTCAGCTAATTAAGAACAGAATTTCCCCTGTGTTATATGAAAAACCTACAATTCTGAATACTGAAATGCTGGACATTTCCCCCCTAAAATTGGGAAGGAAGCAACGATGTCTACTCTCAAAAATTCTATTCAAAATTTTATTAAAGGTCCCAGTTAGTGCAATTAAAAATAAGAAATGCAAGGTACAAAAATTGAAAAAGAAGTAAAACTGTCCCTATTTGCAAACAAAATGACTATGCATGTAGAAGATGCAAAAGAATTAACAAAAAGATTATGAATCTTTACATTTAACCAGGTCTCAAGATACCAAATCAATATACAAAATTTATTGTATGTCTATGCACTAGCAACAAATGAAAAAGAAAATTTAAAAACAATTCCATTTACAACTGCATCATATAACATAAAATATCTAATAAATTTAACAAAAAAAATGCAAGACCTCATCAAAAACTATAAAACATTGCTGAGATAAAGATGACTTAATAAGTGAAGAGATGTCAAGCTTCAAGATTGTCAAAATGTAACTTCTCTTCAAAGTAATCTATAAATTCAACACAATCCCAATCATAGTCCCAGCATAATCATAATCCTTTTTATATAAAGTGACAAGCTCATTCTGAAATTAATAATGAAAACAAAGGTCCTAGAATAGACAAAACAATTTGGGAAAACAACAAAAGCTAGAGAATTTACATTAACTAAATTTGGGACTTACTCTAAAGCTATTCAGTGATTCTCAGTTGGAGGCAATTTTGTACCTCAGAGGACATTTGGCAATGTCTAGATACATTTTTGGTTTTCACCATGGGTAGGATGCTACTGGGATCTAACAGGTAGAGGACAGGGATACTACTAAAATTCTATAATACGCAAGACAGCCCCACAACAACCTGGCCCAAAATTTCAATAGTGCCAAAACTGGGAAACCCTAAACTACAGTAGTCAAGACAATGTGGTATTGACATCAGGATTTTCAAATAGATTAATGAAACAGAAAACAGATTCCAGAAGACGACCCCCGCTAGGTCAACTGTCTGACAAAGGCAACAAAGCAATTCAATGGAGAAAAAAGTGTTTTCAACAAAAGGTTCTAGAACAAGATAGCCATATGTATAAAACTGAACTGTGATTCCCACCTCACACCATACATGTCATTAGTTCACGATGGGTCATATACCTAAATAAAAGCTAAAATGATAAATCCTAGAAGACAACATACCTTCACAACCTAGCAAAAGTACTATCTGTGAAAAGACTTAAAAGCAAAATATATAATAGAACTAAAAGATCCCTACAACTCAATAAAAACTCAACCCAATTTAAAATATGGACAAAAAACTTGGACATTTCACAAAAGACAACACACAAATGGCTAACAAGTACACGAAAAAAGTAGTCAATACCAATATTCATCACAGAAATACAAAAGTAAAACCAGAAAGAGAAATACAAATTAATTCCACAAACTACATACCCATTAGGACTAAAATTTACAAGTCTGAAAACAAACAACTGTTGGTGAAAATATGAAATGACCCAAACTCTCACATATTGCTAGTGGGTAGGTAAAATGTTACAAAAGATCTAGCAATTTCTCATAAAGTTAAGCATACACTTAGCCTATGACCCAGTAATTCTTCTCCTAGGTATTTACCCAAGAGAAATAAAAACATACCTCTACAAAAGGCCTCATGTAAGAATGTTCTGCTTTATTCATAATAGCGAATATGTCTGTCAACAAGTGACACACTGTGGTATATTCATACAACAGATTACTACTCAGCAATAAAAATAATGATACCTGCAACAACCTAGAATAATCTCAAATATTATGTAAAACAAGCCAGCATAAAGAGTATGTACTGTATGATAGCATGTATATCCAATCGCAGAGCAGGCAAAAGTAATCTATGGTTTAAAAGAAAAAAGGAAAAGAACAGCAGATGCCTTGGAAGGGCAGGAGGCGGTGGGGGGGGTGGTGCAGGGAGAAGACATGAGTGAGGAACACGGGAATCAAGTGGAAAGGTTCACTGTGGACATTTCTGGGATGACAGAAATGTCCAATATCTTGAGTGATGAATCTTACATGATATAAACATTTATCAAAATAAGCAGTTTTGTGCATTATGTAACTTTATTTTAAAAAACTATTTAAAAAAAAATCTAGGGGGCTTCCCTGGTGGCGCAGTGGTTGAGAATCTGCCTGCTAATGCAGGGGACACAGGTTCGAGCCCTGGTCTGGGAGGATCCCACATGCCGCGGAGCAACTAGTCCCGTGAGCCACAACTACTGAGCCTTCACGTCTGGAGCTTGTGCTCCGCCCCAAGAGAGGCCTCGATAGTGAGGGGCCCGCACACCGCGATGAAGAGTGGCCCCCACTTGCCACAGCTAGAGAAAGCCCACGCACAGAAATGAAGACCCAACGCAGCCAAATATAAATTAATTAATAAACTCCTACCCCGAACATGTTAAAAAAAAAAAAAAAAATGCCCTTAAGGGCATTTTAAGCCGCCAGCTTTGAGCGAAAGCAGTCAGCATGACATCATTTTCCGCAGAAAACTGCATGGTGTTGGGTGTTAAAAGGATCGCTCTGGCAGTTCTGTGGAGAATGGACCTGGGAGCGGGAGCGGGGAGCAGAGAGGACAGGTGGGAGCACCAGGTGAGAGATGCTCGGGGCTCAGCCAGAGCCCTTCTAGGGGGGAGTCGGAAAGAAGTCGAGGATTTTGCGCCTGAGCAACTCTCTTCCCGAGATGAGGAAAGGTGCACGAGGTCTTCCTACTGTTACGAAAATGACTTTCATCTCCAGATGCCCTCCAAGGGTCTCAGGGTCCCCCGGGGGGACCAGTGCACACGCTGAGAAGCACTGGTGTGGAGAAAGGTTCCCGTTTGTGAACTCGACGGAAAACGCCCCGGAAGGAGAGGCCTGGGGGGGGGAGGGGCAGATCGGTCCCAGAGACGCTGAGCAGCAGTTTCGTCACCATGAACAATTCCCGGCGATAAACAGAATCTGGGTAATAATACAAAGTCTAACCTTTCTTTTCCTCTGTGCTGAGTCCAGTCTCTTTCGCTCACAGCGGGCCGCGGACACCGGGATCCCACCCGGCCCTTCAACCCGGAGCTCCCCGTGGGAAACAACGGCACTTGCACCTCAGTTCGGGGCCGTGCGCAGAAGCGCCGCGCACGGCACTCAGCCCAAGATGGCGGCGGCGAGCCGTGTGCAGAGACGCTGCGCCCGACACTGAGCTCTCGGGCCGCCCCCTCAGAACCCCGCCCCTCCCCATGAGGCCCTATAAAGCAGCCCTGCACCTGCGTGTCGGGGAAGCACATGCTCTAGAGTAAGTACGCACCTGTCCGTACTTTGATCCGAGAACAACGCTTTCCTTTGCTTCTGAACCGAACTCGGTCTCTTTCTGTTGGCTCCAAGGACACCGGGCAGGAGGGCCCTCATTGGGGTCCCACTCGAAAGGGTCGGTAATCGTTATATATACGAGTTTGCAGTTCCTAAGATAAATTAGGATTTCATTCAACTTTTGCAAACTTTTACAGAGTTAGCCGATATTTAACAGTTTGTTGGAGGATCCATTTCTAAGGACAATACCGTAAAGATCAAGACAAAAGATCTCAAAGCCTTAGCCTATAATTCTCAGTGCTGATGCCTCTGCTGCACCGTTCTCAATGGCGTGTGGTCTGGTCAGCCTTGGGGGACCCTGAGACCCTTGGAGGGCATCTGTGAGATGAAAATTATCTTCGTAATAACAGGAACACATTATTCACCTTTCATCATTCTCATATGTCACAATAAATTGAGTGTCATACAGAGTGAAGCAAGTCAGAAAGAGAAAACAAATATCATATATTAACACATATATGTGGAATCTGAAAAAATTGGTATAGACGATCTTGTTTGCAAAGCAGAAATAGAGACACAGATATAGAGAACATATACATATGGATACCAAGGAGGAAGGGGGGTGGGATTGAAGTATATACACTATTGATACTATGTATAAAATAGATAACTAACGAGAACCTACTATGTAGCACAGGGAACTCTACTCAATGCTCTGTGGTGACCTAATTGGGAAGGAAATCCGAAAAAGAGGGGATGTATGTATATGTATAGCTGATTCACTTTGTTGTACAGTAGAAACTAACACAACATTGTAAAGCAACTATACTCCAATAAATAAATAAATGAACTGAGTGTAGGAACAGATAGGAGAATACTGTTGCTTCTGTTAAGCTGCGATATTGTAATATGATAAGAAATACATATTTAGTCTTTGTCCCCGGCTCCTGGCACAAGACTTTTATTTTAAATCCTCAAGGGTTTCCTGAGTGATAGGGGTGAGAGGAGCATCTTTTGTTTTACAGTATGAGCTCCTTCCAACTGTACCTGGGTTTATGCTAATGAGGTGACTCTTAGTGGTCCCCAACCAGCCTCAGGGTGGAAGCTGGTTGCCAGAGGGACAAACCACGTGATTAAAGGGTTGAGACTCTCAGCCCCAACTCTCCAACCTCCAGGCAAGGGAGAGGGGCTGGAAATTGAGTTACTCACCAGCGGCCAATGATTTACTCAATCATGAGTGTTTTTTTTTTAATATCTTTATTGGAGTATAATTGCTTTACAATGGTGTGTTAGTTTCTGCTTTATAACTAAGTGAATCAGTTATACATATACATATATCCCCATATCTCCTCCCTCTTGCGTCTACCTCCCTCCCACCCTCCCTATCCCACCCCTCTAGGTGGTCACAAAGCACCGAGCTCATCTCCCTGTGCTATGCAGATGCTTCCCACTAGCTATCTATTTTACGTTTGGTAGAGTATATATGTCAATGCTACTCTTCTTAATGAAACCTCTTTTCCAGCTTTGGGATTGGTCAACACACGGATGTGGGAGGGCAGTGTGCCCAGAGGGGGCGTGGAAGCTCTGCACACCCTCCTCCCCACTTGTCCCTGTTTGGCTGCTCATTTGTACCCTTTATAATAAACCAATAAACGCAAGTTTCCCTAACTTCTGTGAACCGTTCTAGAACATTATCAAATACAGGGAGGGGGTTGTTGGAACCCTCATTTATAGCCAGATGGTTAGAAGTACAGGTAGCAACCTGGGACTTAATTGGTGTCAAAAGTGGGGGCAGTCTTGTGGGACTGAGCCCTTAACTTGTGGGATCTGATGCTAATTCCACATTAAGTAGAGTCAAAATTGCAGTGAATTATAGGACACCCGGCTGGTGTCAGAAAAATTGCCTGATGTGTGGAAAACCCACACATCTGGTATCAGAAGTTTTGTGAGTGCATGAACAAAGGAGAAACACAGGGGTGTGTTCTTTTCCCCAAGAAGCCCATAATATGTTATGTGTGTGTATTTCCCAGTTCTGTCCTCTGAGAGAATCTAGAAACACAGGCACCCCAAAAGCAAAGTGCATAGACCGTCCAGATCTTGATTTCTAAAAACTATTACATGTTCACTACAGAAACCAGGGGTCCTTAGAGAAATGGTCAGGGCAGGGGGCCTACAAGGTGGGCCTGAAAAATCTTGCTGTGTCAGAGGAAAAGAATGGTTCAAGCTGATGGGTTTGTGTGGGAAGGTCACAGGAGCTGCTTGAAAAAGCCCCCACTGGCCACATTTAGGATGATTGGAGCCTGAAAAACAATATACTTGAAAAAGGAAAAATCCACGATTCTACACTGATAATAATAGAGAAGAAAAGAAAAATTACTTTTGGCTTAGATGATACAAATATGATGAAAAACTTTAAAAAAATGAATTTTCCAAAATCAGGGTAGTGGTTGTCTACAGGGAAAGGAGGAAGGGAGCTGACTAGTGCGTAACACAATTTGCTCTATTTACGTGTTTTATGGATGTTTCTGTATGTTATTTTTTCTTAAAGCAAGCAAAAAAAAAAAAAAAAAAATCTGCCTGCCAATGCAGGAGACACGGGTTCTAGCCCTGGTCCGGGAAGATCCCATATGCTGCAGAGCAACTAAGCCCATGCGCCACAACTACTGAGCCCATGTGCCACAACTACTGAAGCCTGCGCACCCGGAATCCGTTGCCCGCAACAAAAGAAGCCACCGCACAGAGAAGCCCGCACACCACAACAGAGTAGCCCCTGCTGGCCGCAACTAGAGAAAGCCCACGCATAGCATCGAAGACCCAACGCAGCCAAAAATAAATAAATAAATAAATTTTTAAAAATGATTTTAGAAATAAATATTAATACAGCTTAACACAAAAAGTTTACAACACACAGATTACAAGGAATTTTCTCATAGTTTATCTCCTGCCGGGAGGATTACAGGTGATTTTTCTTTCTTTTTTATTTTATAATGATGTATTGTAATAAAAGTAATTTAAAATAATACAGCTTTCACGGTAAAAGAAGGAACATCTTAAAATATTCATTGTATGAATCCTATCAGTACTAAAACAAACCAAAATTGGACTCTATCCTGTAAGTACTGATATTTGATTAGAAAAATGTAATAACTTTATCCCTCAAAGCTCTCCAGATCTCACCTGAAGAGTCACTTCCTCTTACTTCTCATTCTGTATTAGGTTTTTTTGTTATATGCTCTTAAAAGACCAGGTTTCTTTCTCTTCTCAGTATTTCAATTGTAATTACAGGCTCTTGTACTATTATTTGATTCATGTCTATCTATTCCATTAGTCTGTACGTTCAGCAAGAGCAGGAACCATATGCTTTCACTGACCACCACATCCCTAATGCCCTGCACTGTGCTTGACACATGGGTACTCAGTATTTTTTCAATTGACAAGGGATAAAAAGAGTCATTGGCTTCTGTCAATAAACTGTCCATATGGCTTATAACATACTGACAAGAAATTTCATTCAAACATTAAACTCAAGGTTTAAAAGACTCGAAGTCTTAACATTTTCCCACAAATTGTAAAACACTGGTTTTACTCTAGAAACAAGAGCTTAAAAGTCAAAACTCAAAGTTCCTACTTTGTGGTAGTTTTCAAAGCTGTGTTAACAATTACTTCCAAATAAGGAGCTAAAGGATCTAATAGTCCACTTCAGGATACTTTAAATATTTAGCTAGCGGAAAGTGATCATTTTTCCATTAAATACTCTTGTTTCCTCTTGTTTCCTCATCCCACTCTCCAAGATTCAAATTACATTTTCTAACTACCTTTAAAACATTAACTTATTATTTCAAATTCAACAGGTCTAAAACTGTATTCTTCTCACTTTGCCACTTTCGTATCTTCATTCTCTCAGGCAAGAAACTGCAATTCCATGTCTGATTTTTTTTTCTACTTGTACATTTCATCAAGCCTATCATCGACTTCTTTGAAATGTCTAACAATCTTCCCTCCTAGCCTCTCTCCCCAGTCTCCAAATCACCAACCTAATCAAAGTAACTTCATTTTACCTCATCTCCTCAAACCACTCTCATAGCACTTTGCCACTTTAAAATCAAGGGTCCCTCACTACTGCTCTTTAAAGTTCTCAAGTGTGGTCTCCTGATCAGCAGTAGCAGCAGCATCACCTGGTTGCTTGTTAGAAATGCAAATTTTTGAATCTCAGGCACACAATCATCAACTATGATTCCGACACACACTGAAGTTTGAGAATCAGTGGTCTTAAAGCACCAAATTTAGATTCCTTTACTTAGCTTTGGAAGCTGTCTATAACCTGGTCCTATCTTCCTTAATAATATTCTTTACTTCCCTTCAACAAACAGCCTTCACTCCAATAAAGACATTTCATTAAATCCCAAAGGTTTTCACCTGTCTCTGTTCACGTCAGGACCTTCTCATATTTAACCAATTACTTTCCACTTTCCAGGCCTGGCACATTTCCTATCTTTTCTATGAAAATACCTCCAACAATTATAATCCACAGCAATAGCATCCTTAAAAATAATTTAACTATTTGCTGTTTTGTTTTTTTAACACATGGATCAAGAGTTTTATTTTGGCTTTGTTCTTCTCTGTTAGTATAGTTCTGAACACACAGTACCTGCTCAATAAAGCCTTGCCACTGTGCTTGTGTCTTACGGACTTTTTTTTTTTGGGGGGGGTTGGGGGGGGGGGGCGGGGGAAGGGACCACAGGTCAAACAAGTATCCCAGCAGGGATCTCTTCTATGCCGTTTAATGACATGACATTCACATCCAGATGGATTTCCTCTCCCAACCAGAATGATTATAAAATGTTCCAACAAGCTAACTACTGACCTCAACACTCAGAAAACCTGAAGGGCCTCTGGGACATCAAACTGATAGCACCTGGATCCAAGCTATCACTCCTCCCCAAACTTGGCCTTCAACTAATTCCAGCGATCCTACAGTTTCACGTGGCTGTTTCGACTGGGAGTTTGATGGCACCGGAAGCCTGGGCACATTACCCACTGAAATGGAACAACTTGAATCAAAGCCTTCCCAAGCCAGACGCGGACTATTTCGAAAGGCTATTCTAAAAGACAAGATGGAGCTGGTGGGAGTGGCAGACGGACAACCACCAGGACTCTGAAGAAAGGCCTCCTCCTGAAAAGGACGTACACGGCAAGAAAAAAAGAAAGAATGAAAAAAGCACCTGCGAAGTTTATTGCTCACTATAACAAAATGACGTACACGGAAAAGAACGCAGGAACGGAAGTGGTAGCCTGGGAACTGTTTCTGCGGGCGGGCAGCAACGAGAGAACCAAAGGTCTAAGGAGAGTGGCCGGAGAGCGGAGAAAACTAAACTCCTCCGGGGTTTGGCTGATGTGGGCGGGCCGGGGCTGGTCAGACGCGAGACGCAGAAGAGGCTTGCGGCCGACCACAGCAGGGAGGAGGCGGAGACCCGGACCCACGGGTCTTACTTTTCCCGCAGAAGTGGCGTCTGGGTTGGGGGAGTCTATGCTGGGGGAGTAGCGGGGGGAGACGCCGGGTCCCAAAGTGCTGGTAACCAATGATAACGACTCACCTTTCCCATTCCGAGGCAGTGGTGAAGTCCGTGATCTCAAATACCTCGGACTCGGGCTGCGGGAAGTGAAAGGAAAGAAAGAGATTGAGCTCCGGGGCGCTGACACGGAAGAGCAAACTTATACAGAGACAGGGATACGGAGGGAGTAAACACCTCACCTCACTGTCGGCCGCCATCTTGAAGAGCGCCGAGGCGGGCGCTAGGGCTGCCGGGAAGAAGAGCAGGAAGGCGTGGTGGGGGCGGCGGGGAGGAGAGCCGAGAGCTGGCGGAGGCGGGGAGGGGAAGGGCGGGGCCTCCGCGCAGCCCCGCCCTCGGAGTCCCGCTAGGAAAACTCTTCTCAGGCTGAAATCATTTGATTTTTCTTTTTTAATGTTTTTTGTTCCTGAGGAGGAAGAATTTACTCTGCCCACAAGTCCCCGTTCTTTGGCTGATTTAATACAATTTAAAATTTTCCTGTAGAGCAATGAATTCAGGAAGGGAACAGAAGCAAAGAGGTAAGACAAGGCCCTAGACTCATGTGGGTACCAGTGTATTAAAAAACCTAAAACACATTGCTTGTGTTTCTGTTTTTCTTTCCACCTCTGTTGATTGACTGCAAGGCACTGAGCTGGATGCCATAATATCCACCCTCCCTTACCCCTACCCCTCAGAGAGTTTAGTTTGGGTAAGTCATCAAATAAAATCATTATGCCATTTATCTGGTTTCTGAGAAGAGCAACATGCTGTGCAATGAACACAACACTTTTTAAGTCACTGAGGAACAGAAGGAGTGCCAGCTAGCAGTTAGTAATTACATCTCATACATTCTGAAATATTTACAGAGGAAATCATACCATGTCCAGGATTTGTTTCAAAATAAGGGGAGGGAGGAGTGGATAGAGCTAGAAATAAAACAAGATTAGCCATGAGTGGATTATTGTTTAAGCCACTGATGGTTACCTGGGTATTTATACTATTCCCTACTTCTGTTAGGCCTGAAATTTTTCGTAATTAAAAGCTTTTTAAAAGTTTTTTACAGGGCTTCCCTGGTGGTGCAGTGGTTAAGAATCTGCCTGCCAATGCAGGGGACATGGGTTTGATCCCTGGTCCAGGAAGATCCCACGTGCCATGGAGCAACTAAGCCCATGCACCATAACTACTGAGCCTGCACTCTAGAGCCCACAAGCCACAAGTACTGAGCCCGTGTGCCACAACTACTGAAGCCCGCAGTCCTAGAGCCCATGCACTTCAAGAAGAGAAGCCACCCCAATGAGAAGCCCATGCACCTCAACAAAGAGTACCCCCCCACTCGTCACAACTAGGAAAAGCCCGTGCACAGCAACGAAGACCCAATGCAGCAAAAAATAAATAAATTTTAAAAATAAATTTTTTTTTAAGTTTTTTAAAAATTAAATCTCATTTACTGATTTTCTGCAACTCACAAGAAGGGATTCGTGGGTAGAGGACTCAGAAATACAGCTTTAGCAATTAAAATGTTTAATCTTAAGAGCAAGAGATAACAAAAATTTAGTGATGTAGATGATGCAGATGAGTTAACTTGGGTCAGAAGAATTTGATAATTATTGCCAGGACCAAGACTTGAATCCCTGTCTCTTAATATTCTTTCTAGTTTCTGTTCACTACACTAGTGGGAGTTGGGGGTTACTACTGCAGCAATCTTTCCCAAGAGGTCTGAACTTCCACCTTCATTCATTTATAAGCATTTATTAAATACCTACTATAAGCCAACCATTATGGTAGACGGCAGGGAAATGAAGACATACGGCAGATACAATCCCTGATTTCAAGGAACTCAAGATCAAGTAGGAAAACTGGAAATTACTGCACAAACAGAAAGAGGAGATGCTACACGTGTCAGTATCACTGTTAGCAACATGGAGGTCATTGGTGACCTTGACAAGAAGAATCTTGGGGGCCAGCTGAAGGATAAGGTGAACGCAGCCAGGTTGGGGGCAGGGAAGGCTTTTAAGGACAGAGAATAGCATATCCAGAGGCTTAAAGGTAGGAAAGTCTGATCTGTCTAGTGAGCTGAAAGAGGACACTTAGAGCACAGTGGTTGCAATGAACTTAGAGAGGTAGGCATGGGCCAGACCATATAGGGCCTTCTGTATGGCCCTTATGTGAAGCACAATGGACCTCACTAAAATGTTTTAAGCAAGAGAGTATTGTGATCCGATTTACATTTTGCAAAAATCTGGATGCTACAGGAATGGATTGCGGAGGGGGACAAAAGAAGAAATAGGAACAGCTCGTGACTATTAAAGCATCCAAAGAGAGATGATGTGGAGGCTTTGACTAGGGGGGTCAGCAGACAAGGTAAACTGAGTTGATATGTATTTTGGAGATACAATAGACAAGACTTGATGATGGATTAAATGCCGGGATAAGGGGTAGGTAGGAATCAAAGATATTTTGCAAGATTCTGACCTAAGCAACTGTGTGAGGATGATGCCATTTTCTGAGATGAAGATGGGAAGGAGCAAGAAAACTAGAGTTTGGTTTGGGAAGCGTTAAGTTTGACGTGCTTGTAAGATATTCAAGGGGAGCTGTAAAGGAGAACATTTGGGTGTAAGAATAGAACTCAGAGGCAAGATCTGGGGTAAAGATACGCACTTGGGAATATTTTAAATTACAAGAACAAGAGAATATAGAAAGAAGAAGAGGAGCCTCATAAAAAGCTTGAAGAAATTTTGTATTTAGAGAATGGATAAAGGAAAGTATATAGTGAGAGAGGAAAGGGGTGGGTAGAGAAATAGGAAAACAAAGAAAGAGTGATGGCATAGAACTCGAGAAAGGAGAATGTTTCAGGATGGTAAATATTGACTGCTGCTAGGACTTCCCTGGTAGTCTAGTGGTTAAGACTCTGTGCTCCCAATGCAGGGGTCCCAGGTTTGATCCCTGGTCAGGGAACTAGATCCCGCATGCTGCAACTAAGAGCTCACGTGCTGCAACTAAAGACCAGGCGCAGCCAAATAAATAGATAAGTAAATATTTTTTTAAAAAAATATTGATTGCTGTTGATAAAGCAGGTGAAAGAGGAATATAGGGTCAAGGGTGATTGTTGCTGTTGTTTCTTGGGTTTTGTTTGTCTTTAAGGTAGAGGATAGTGGCTATGTTTGGATGCTGATTCGAATAATCTAGGAGCATGTGAGAGAGACTGATCGTGGAGGGGAGATGCAAGACTGAAGTTCTTGATAAGGTGAGAGGGAGGAAATCCACAGAGCTGGCAGTCACACAACCCCAGGGGGCAGCATTCACATGGCATGCTGAAGTCTTGCTTCAGGAGGTGCCACCCACAGAAAGCACCTTGTGGACAGCGCTCCCTGGAGTTGTGGAGCAAGGTGGTACCAGGAATTCAGAGCACATGTAGCAGGAGGGAAAGAAGGATATGTTGTGAGGTTGGCTTTTCTTGAGAAGGGAAAGAAGGGAGGAAAAAGCTGGAGACAGACATAGACATTGGGACAGTGGTACATATAAAAGGAAAAGAGCTGTTCACATAAAACTTTTTAAGGTTCTCTCCGAGTGAAATAAGTTTGTAGGTTTTAAGGTCAAACAAATCCAGGTTCATCCACTTACTAACTATATGCCTTTGGGCAAATTACATAACTCCTCTAAACCTCAGTTTCTTCATTAGTAAAATAGGATTTGTAATACTTCTTTACCTCATAGGACTGTGGCAAAGATTAAGTTCTCTGTACATATGTAGAATGGTTAGCACAATGTCCTGTAGTAGGTGATCGATTATGATAGTCGCAATTATAATGAATGCTTTATATAATGAAAGCCGTAAAGTGCTACTCACATGTAAGGCACTACTCTTTTTCCCTGCTTGCTTAACCATGAAGAATTTTCTGTACATACCAAAATCAGAAACTAAAAAAGCCACAAACACTTTGCTGCATGAGGTTAAATTTCAGAAACTGTATGAAACAGTGTATGATCACGTTGCTAGGTAAAGTTTTCTTCCAAGATATTTTTGGTTCCTTGTCTCCTCCCTGGAGAAACTTTTAAAATAAGTTATTTGTTAAAGTGAAGTGTGAAGCCAGGATGCTAATAATGTAAAGTACTCTGGAGAGACACGCTTTTATTAGATTTTCACTGGTTCACAAAGCAGAAAAGATTTTGTTTCTTCAGTGTTGAGAGCTATTTTGCTACAAGTCCAAAGGCAAGGGCTTTTCCATGCAAGTGTACTCCCTCTCTGGCTTAACTTTCACTTATTTCAAGGTGTTACCAATAATGGCCACGGGAAGAATTTTGACGCATAGGCAATTTAAGAGATTAGAAGCCTGGAAAT
The DNA here is from genome assembly GCF_000442215.2 of Lipotes vexillifer. Lineage (NCBI taxonomy): Eukaryota > Metazoa > Chordata > Mammalia > Artiodactyla > Lipotidae > Lipotes > Lipotes vexillifer. The sequence goes on along the minus strand of NW_006790915.1, from coordinate 128,660 downwards.
GTCACCCTAGGCTTAGTCCCCAGAGGAATGTAGGGGCATCACAGTTTAATTAGGTCTTAGTGAGAGAGCACACATTGTGAGAGAAGCAACAGCTGTGGGATTACACCATCCTCACCTGCCTTGATGCCCTCAGTGCAAAGAGAATCGGGAATTTTCTACGATACAGCTGTGAGACCAGTTGCAATAGAAGGTACAGCTGGAAGAGGAAGACACAATATGAGAACAGAATATGAGAAATTCTCTAAATCAAAGTTATGAAAATTATCAGCATTTATTCATTCATTAATTCAATAATATTTATCAAGTAGCCACTGTCATGGCATGTCATGGTCAATTGTATGGAGTGATTCAAAGAATAATAATCCCTGCCCTCAAGGTGTCCACAGTCTGAGATAAGACATGAAAAACTATAATATGATTTAGAAAGGGATGCATGATGATTATCCAACTTCTTAAAGCTCTTTGTAAAATTAGTAGTGGGAAAATAATCAAGTGACCTTTCTGGACACACACACGCAATATCATATATCCTAAATAAGTAGTCCACTATTTCTTGAACTAGAAAGAAGTACACTCACCAAGGCAGGAATCTCCAGAGAATTTCAAGAGAAGTGATGAAACCTTCCTTCACTCACCATTCATTCACTCCTTCCTTCATTCAATAAACACCTGTTAAAAGCAGCTATTAGGTGCCTGGTGCTGTTTTAGAAAATGGGAAATGAAAACTTAAAAACAAGGTGCCTGCCTTCAGGAAGTTTCAAGTACAAATTAATTGAAGTCCTTCTAGATGATAATAATAAGTCAAGAACAGCTAGTTCTAATTCCTAAAGTTGTAACTTAACTTCTCATCTGGTAGATCCAGAAAGGACACTACCTGTTGCCAGGTTGATTTAGTTTGCCCAAGTTAATGTGTTTCTATTTAAAATATTTTAAGGTTAATGTATTTTTGAACTCAGAATGTGGAAAACAAAAGAATTAATTAAAAAGAATCATAAGAGGGCTTCCCTGGTGGCGCAGTGGTTGAGAGTCCGCCTGCTGATGCAGGGGACACGGGTTCGTGCCCCGGTCCGGGAGGATCCCACATGCCACGGAGCGGCTGGGCCCGTGAGCCATGGCCGCTGAGCCTGCGCGTACGGAGCCTGTGCTCTGCAATGGGAGAGGCCACAACAGTGAGAGGCCCGCGTACCGAAAAAAAAAAAAAAAAAAGAATCATAAGAATTATGTACAAGTTTACAGAATAAGCATATTCTTCTATGGGTATTGGGTATATATGGACAATTACCATATTTTACACAGGCATATTCTTATTTAATCTCCAATCTTTCCATGTGAGGGATAAGAACTATTCTAGCCACAGATGATGAATAAATGCAAAATATTAGTAAGTCCCACTAACTACATTTACATTAATAATATCTCCAAATGTGTGCTTATCTGCTCTTCAGATCCGCTCCTCAAATCCCTTTCACTGTCCACTTCAGTCTAGTTTATAATGAGACTAGATGGACTAATTTCCATCTCAACTGCTTCTGCAGTTTTGCTGCAGTGAATCTTATACCTTCCATTTACCCCTGCTCTTTGCTTTTGCCCATCTTTATACTGCAATACACTTCCAAGTAAGAAATATTTAAATCACTATTTATCTCCAAAGGTAGAGCCTGGGAATTGTTTAATTTGTCTAAGCATTATACAAGTAATAGGAATGTCTTCTCATAGTAGAAGGGTCAAATGATATACATAAAACAAATGGCCTCCTTGACCATCCTCTCAATTCCCATACCCCCAAGATAAAATCACTAATACCAGTTAAGTGTGAATAATTTCAGAATCTTTCCTATGCTTTTACATAAATATTTGTATATATAAAATATAGAGTTTTACCTTCTTTTGATCAATCTTCTGCACAAGTAAGAATGTCTAGTACTTAATGCATGCCAAACATTCTCACAATTACCCTATGAGGTAGATACTATTATTTTCATTCATCCTTACTTTACAGATGAGGAAACTGAAGCAGAAAGAGAACAGGTAACTTGCCCAAGTCACACACTTCCTAAGTGGTAGGACTGGCTCCTGAGCACGTGCTCTGAACCTCTTCAACCTGCCAGTATCATACTACGTGCATTATTTGGCAACTCAGGTTTTTTTTACTTAGCTATATGTTGGAACCCATTTAGAAAGTTATATAAAGCTCTTTCCACCTTTTTCATACTGCTGCAAAGCATTCCAAAATTCAAAGTATGGATGTACGACTTTTTATTTAATTTTCTCCCATGACTTGACATGTAGACTATTTAGTATTTAAAGCTATTAATAACATCCTTAAATGGGTGACAAGTGCATGGGGGCTCATTATACTACTACTGTTTACTTTGCATGTTTGAAATTTTCCATGATAAAAGAGCTCCAAAATAAAAAAAAAAAAAAAACCTTGGGTAAAAATTCATTATACCTACGTCTTTGTGAACATGTGTGAGAATTGCTGTAGGGTGAATACTGAGAAATGGGAATGCTGGGTTAAAGAGTACGTACATTTTAAAATGTAATAGATAGCGCCAGATTGCAATGTCCAAAAAGAGCATTATTAATTTATATACCCACTAAAAGTGTAAAAGAATAGTCATTTCCCCACACATTTAATATCATGCATCTTTTAAAATTTTGCCAGCATGCTGAACAAAAAGTGGTTTGATTTGCATTTCCTTAATCCCTAGTGAGGTTAAACAATTTTACATGTGTTTGTTGGCCATTCATATTCTTCCCCTATAAAGAGTGATTTCAAATCTTTCACTTGTTTTTCATCCCAGACTCTGTGTTTTTTATAAAATCTGTCCAGATGAAGCTGACATTAAACCATATTTTGTTGCCAAGGCTTTAAGGAATGTCATTTTTGGCTTCATCTCATAGAATTGGAGCTGTCCCTGCTCACATTCTCTCTCTGAGCTGTAAAACAAAACACCTTAGTTAACGAAAACACCACCACCCCCTGCATTCAGCATCACAGAAAACCCTGGTCTCTATCAAATTTCTCTAGACTAATATGCCCCTTGGACCTCAGTGATCTCCTTTGTCTATCTTCTCCATCCACCAAGATGCCCAATTTATCTTCCTTCCTTTCCTTTCCTTCACCAACCCCCCAACCCTCCACTCCCTCCACCACCTTTTAAGTGGAAAAGAAGAGATTTGGGAGAAAGTGTTCTTAGGAAAAGTGTGTTCCTTAAAAGCAGCAGCCCCCTTCATGGGCTTCCTGAAGAGGCTTCCACCCATTTCTACAACTGTGCTGCAGGGGACAAAGAGGTCATGCTTAACACGCAGAAGAGGTAGCTCACATCCAAACCACTGCTGCCTCAGCAGAAGAGCTCTTTTTAGAACTTTAAAATCCTTTAATCCTTTCCTACTCAATACATTGGGGTTGCCCAGATTTTTTCAATTATTCATTAATGCATTCTTATAGCTAACATTGGATTCAAAGCTTTAACTGTTGTCCTTTTCAAGTCCCCCCTACTTTACAGCCTCTCATTTGCTACCATTGCTCACTGAGATTCTTTCTCCTCCTCTCTACCTCGCCAGAATGTAATAAAAACAAACAAACAAAAAACATAGCTCTACTGAGAACTTGAGTAAGCAAAGTGCCTATAGTAAGCAAAGTGCCACTACATAAAATTCTTCAGTTTTTTCGCTCTCCTGGACATATATTCAGTTCGAGAAAGAGTCACCAAGAACTTGCTATGGGTAAAACACATAAACACAATAGGAGAAACAAAGATAATTAAAACACATTCCTTGTCCTCTAGAAACTAGAATCTAATGGAGAGATAAAAATAACGCTAAAACAAGGCTGCCTCTGTCGTAATAGAAGTACAAAATGACAGGAGAATAAAGTGTATTGGAGGGGTACATATTGGATCTGAGAGGCAAGAAGAACCTGGGAATACAAAGGCCCTGAGGATATGGCTGAATGAGGGCAGGCTTTTGAACGCGGTGACCACCAGAGGGAGGCTTGATCCCAGTGTTATTTCTCATTTCTTGGTTGGTTTTTTTTGTTGTTGTTTTTATTAATTAATTAATTAATTAATTTACTTTTGGCTACGTTGGGTCTTTGTTGCTGTGTGCGCGGGCTTTCTCTAGTTGCGGCGAGCAGGGGCTACTCTTTGTTGCAGTGCATAGGCTTCTCATTGCGGTGGCTTCTCTTGCTGTGGAGCACAGGCCTTAGGTGCGCGGGCTTCAGTAGTTGTGGCTCGCGGGCTCAGTAGTTGTGGCTCACGGACTCAGTAGTTGTGGCACAGGGGCTTAGTTGCTCCGCGGCATGTGGGATCTTCCCGGACCAGGGCTCGAACCCGTGTGCCCTGCATTGGCAGGCGGATTCTTAACCAAGGCGCCACCAGGGAAGTCCCTCATTTCTTGGTTTTTCTCATACAATGCAATTGTTTTTCTTACTTTCTGTTTTGGATTCCCAAATTTTTAGAACCAGAGGTGGTTTCTGAAATCATATTACACAACCCTTTCAATTTATAAATAGGAAAACTAAGCCCAAGTCACACAGCTAGATAACATTAAAGATGAGAGCTCAGTAATCCTGACTCCTCTTCTAGGGCTCCTTGCTGTCTCCAGAATCTTTGCTTATTGTTTTAACTTTTCTGGTCTTCTGTCTCAAAATATCAGTGTTTGATGTCACCTACAGGTGGGAACTCAAAAGGCGTGTTTCAAAGATAACTGCATCCAGTAGCTGAATATGTGTGTGTGTGTGTGTGTGTGTGTGTGTGTGTGTGTGTGTGTGTGTAACACAAAGGATCATATTGTCAAATCAGACTCATGCAAATCTAAGATCTCTTCCAGTATCAAGGTTTATGAATAATTTCAGGAATATAATCAATCAACAGGAACAGGTAAAGCAAAGGGAGGTCTGAGAAACTGAGGGGAGCTCCCAGGTCCTTTCTTCCCATGTAAGACATAAGCTCTCTGTAATGAAACATTTGCATTTTATGGGCATATAGCTGAATGGTTTTGTAACATTTTTCAGGAAGCCATGTTCCTTAAATTCACAGATTCACCATAAGCAATCCTAAAGAAGTAGGGATATCATGTAAAGAGCATTCCATGACCAAGGACACTCCTCTTAGCAAATAACCATGGGTCTTCCAAGAGGTTCAGTTATTGTCATGTTTACAATACTGGGTCATCTACTTTCTTTCTTTGTCTAAGAGTATGTTGACCTCTCCACTCTCAGTAATAGGAGAGAAATTGATGACAGGCCAGCTGTCTTAACTTCTTCCTGCTTAATACTTAAATATTCAATAAATAGTAAATAGGCCTGGACTTACCTGGCAGTGCAGTGGTTAAGAATCCGCCTGCCAATGCAGAGCACACGGGTTCGAGCCCTGGTCTGGGAAGATCCCACATGCCGTGGAGCAACTAAGCCCGTGCACTACAACTACTGAGCCTGTGCTCTAGAGCCACAAGTACCAAGCCCACGTGTCACAGCTCCTGAAGCCCGTGTGCCTAAAGCCCATGCTCCACAACAGAGAAGCCACCACAGTGAGAAGCCTGCACAACACAATGAAGAGTAGCCCCCGCTCGCCACAACTAGAGAAAGACCCTGCACAGCAACGAAGACCCAACACAACCAAAAATAAATAAATGTATTTATTTAAAACAAAAAAAGGAAATAGGCCCCATACGTGTACATCTTCCCAAACACTACCAGATTCTCCATAGTGGGAAAGAGAAAACAATAAGCCTGTAGTTTTTCCATATTTAACCATGATCAGAGGTGGCCAGTGGTTAGGAAATAGAAGTATTAGAAGTTTGGTTCTGAACATCTTTAATCATAGCCTATAAAAATGTTATTCCAAATTGCTCTCTTTGTGCCAAAGAAGTAATAGAAACCTCACGCAAGCAGTCATTTCCCAAGGCCTTTTATTTCACTCTGCCTTAGTTTTTACAAAAATATACTCATAAGAATGTCCTTCAACCAAGAGCACTCTTATAGTTATATTTTTTGTCTTCAAAGCTTCCACTCCCTGGGTTTACTTATGGTAAACCAAGCACCAGCTGCTTTTACATTCACCTCTGACTTCCACTGCTGCACCCTACAATATTTTCTCTGTAGAACTATTGATACGATTTTTTATAAAACCAAATCAGACCTTGTCACTCCCTTGAGGAAAATGCTGTGATGGTTTTATATTTCACTTGGAATAAATCAAACTCCTTACTATGTCTATGAGGTCCTTCAAGATCTGGTCCCTACATACCTCTCCAATCTCAATTCTAATACCTTCACCATCTTCCTTCTTTCTGTAACTTTAACATGTTATATTTATGTATACGTTAGGACCTTTGTACCAGCTATTCCCACTGCCTAGAATGCTCTGCCACCCACTCTACAATGGGCTGGCTGCTTCTCCTCATTCAGGTAATAGATCAAATGTTTACCTGTAATGGAGACCTTCCATGAGCATACAATCTAATAAAACACTCTCTTATCCACAACTATCAGTCTCTGTCACTTTAATTTTCTTCATGGCATTTATAACCATTTGATGGTATAATACCTTGATTATTTATTCAGTTATCCTACTATCTTGTTTATCTGGTATTTCTCCAGTGCTTAGAATAAAGCTTTTCACAAAAAAAAGACATTCAAGATATGATGTTGAATGAATGAATGAGTGGGCACTCCTTTTCTTTCAGGTACATGTTCAGGTAATTTAACCTTACATCCATATGTAAATGACTCTCAACTATTTGGAAATTATACAACACACTTATAAGAAAGCCAGGTATCAAAGAAGGAATCATCATCAGAGAAATTTAAACATATTTTGAAGTGAATGACAATAAAAATACAGCATATCAAAATTTGTGGTATACAGCAAAAGCAGTGCCTAGAGGGAAATGTATAGCCTTTTTTTCTTCTTTTTTTTTGTGAAAGCACCAAGTCCTAACCACTAGACCACTAGGGAGTTCCCAAAATGTATAGCCTTTAGGATTACATTAGAAAAGAAGAAAGGGTCCAAACCATTGACTTTCAAAGGTGATCTTATGTCATCTATATGTAGATGACCCTGAAATTTTTACCTCCTACCCATAAAGCAGCCCCTGAACTGCAGACTTCTGCATCTAGCTGCCTTACTTACAACAATTTGTAGAAGATTAACAAACATCTCAAACTTAAGTAGGTCTAAAAAATAATTCTTGATTTTTTTTGCCCCAAATGTTCCTCTCTCACTATCTGCATCTTGATAAATGAGATCCCATTTTTACATTTGCTTAAGCCCCAAATTTAATACTCTTCCTTGATCCTTTCCTATCCCAACAGGAGCTATTTTACCATTTCTAGAAGTGGATCCATCCTCCAATTCGTTCTCCATACATCAACCAGAATGACCTTCTGAAAAAAAAGGAAAGTAGAACATGTTAGTTTCCTGTTTAAAACCCATCAATGGGGGCTTCCCTGGTGGCACAGTCGTTAAGAATCCGCCTGCCAGTGCAGCAGACACGGGTTCGAGCCCTGGTCTGGGAAGATCCCACATGCCTCAGAGCAACTAAGCCCGGGCGCCACAACCACTGAGCCTGCGCTCTAGAGCCTGTGAGCCACAACTACTGAAGCCCGCACACCTAGAGCCTGTCCTCCACAACAAGAGAAGCCACCGCAGTGAGAAGCCTGTGCACCACAACGAAGAGTAGCCCCCCTCTTGCTGCAACTAGAGAAAGCCCGCGCACAGCAACGAAGACCCAACACAGCCAAAAATTAAAATTAATTAATTTTAAAATAATCAATGGCTTTATATTGCCCTTGGAATAAAATTAAAACTCCTCACTGTGACCTGCATGGTCCGGCATTACCCTGCTATGCAATCCTCATACACTACCACTTTCTGCTTTAATCAATGTGCTTGAGTCACAACCTCCATTTAGCTTTTTGAACAGAGCTTCAGGTTCTTCCCTTTCCCTAGCCTTTTGCACTGACAACACCCTCTCTGTGGAATGCTCTTCCACAGACTCTTGTATGACCTGTTCATTCTCATCCGCCAGGTCTCAGCTCCTGTGTATCTTCTGTAATTGTAAGAAAAATTTCATTAGTTTTCTTACTATTTCATAAATCAAACATCCACATATCAACCAGATGAAATAGAAAAATATTTCCAGCATTCATGTGCCCCCTATCAATTATAGACCCACCTCACTATAGACACAAGTATTATCCTGACTTTTGTGGGGTGATTTCCTTGTTAATCTTTGTGGTTTTATTACCTGTAATAAAATTCTATCCATAAACAATATATTTTAGTGTTGCCTGCCTTAAATAGAATCATTCTATTTTTCTGCGTGTATTTTACTTTTGTTCAACATCGTGCTTTCGAGATTCATCTACACTGCTATGCATAGTAGTAATTCATTTATTCTATTGCTATGTGGTATTCCTTCACATGAATATAACACAATTTATTTATCTCTTCCACTACTTATGGGCATTTAGATTGTTTTCAGGTTTTGGTGAGTAATACTGCTATAAATATTCCTGTACCTGTGCCCTGGTATATATTTGTGAGAGATACTAGGAGTGGATTTGCTAGGTTATGGGATAAGAGTATTATCAACATTACTGGATAATGCTGGTGTTTCAAAGTGGTTTAGCAAATTATATTCCCACCAGCAGTTTATGAGAATCCTCATTGCTCTTTATCCACACCAACACTTGGAATTTTCAGATTTACAAAATATTTGCAGTTCCAATGGGTGTACGGAATATTCCACTGTGATCTTTTTTTTTTTTTTTTTGCAGTATGTGGGCCTCTCACTGTTGTGGCCTCTCCCGTTGCGGAGCACAGGCTCCGGACGCGCAGGCTCAGCGGCCATGGCTCACGGGCCCAGCCGCTCCGCGGCATGTGGGATCTTCCCGGACCGGGGCACGAACCCGTGTCCCCTGCATCAGCAGGCGGACTCTCAACCACTAGCGCCACCAGGGAACCCCTCCACTGTGATTTTAATTGGCAGTTCCCTATTGCTGTTGAGGTTAAGCACTTTTTTGTTTGCTTACTGGCCATTTGGATATCCTTTGTGTGTGTGTGAAAGTGGAAAACTGAGTTTTAAAATTATTTTTTATAGGGCTGTCTGTCATTTATTGACATCTAGAATTTATTTATATATTCTATGCATGACCCCAATATTGTTTATATAGGCAGCAAATATCTTCTCCCACTCTGTGACTTGCCTGTTAACTTTGGCAAATTGGTGCTCTGCAAAGCAGACACGGAGCTGGAATTGAAAGTGAAAAAGATGTTACTAAGGAGTAACACCTGTGAAGGACAAGGGAGGAGGTAAGGTTGGGCAGGGATTGCCATCAGACAAAAATTCCAACCTCAGGGCTTCCCTGGTGGCGCAGTGGTTGAGAGTCTGCCTGCCAATTCAGGGGACACAGGTTCGTGCCCCGGTCCGGGAAGATCCCACATGCCGTGGAGCGGCTGGGCCTGTGAGCCATGGCTGCTGAGCCTGCGTGTCCAGAGCCTGTGCTCTACAACAGGAGAGGCCACAACAGTGAGAGGCCCGTGTACCGCAAAAAAAAAAAAAAAAAAAAAAAAAAAAAAAAATTCCAACCTCAAAGAGTCTCTGCCAGCCCACGGGGAGCACTGGGACAAAAATATTCCATTATATGAGTCCTCCATTGGGCAGAAATGACGAGCCCCTTGTACCACTGCCGTGTTCAGTTAGTCATTGGCCAGGGACCTCCCCAAGAGGAGAGTGACCTTGACAATCACTGGTCAGTTTTTCCCTGGGGACCACCTCAAGAATATCATGACCTTGGCTCCACAGCTAGGCAAACGTGACGAAGCTAATAGCTGGAGGCGGTCATCAAACCACACTTCTTGCAGCTGGGCAGCAAGTCATTTCTTGAAGGGGGCTCTGAGTGTCACATCTGTGCCTGTCACACTCATTTAATGGTGTCTTTTTATGAACAGAAGTTCTTAATTTTAATGTAGTCTAAATTTCAATACTTTATTGTTACTGTACTTTGTGTCTTGTTTAAGAAATCTCCCCCTGCCCCAAAAAAGAAATCTTTCCCTGGT
>NW_006790915.1:112630-118580 GCF_000442215.2 Lipotes vexillifer | reverse complement strand
CATGGAGATATTCTACTATAATCTACTCTGGAAGTATTTTTATTTTATTTTATTTTATTTTATTTTATTTTATTTTGGCCACACCGCGGGACATGTAGGATGTTAGCTCCCCGACCAGGGATCGAGCCCATGCTCCCTGCAGTGGAAGTGTGGAGACTTAACCCCTGGACCGCTAGGGAAATCCCTTTAAAAGCATTTTAGTATTACCTTTCACATATAGGTCTTGAAGTAATGGAATTTATTTCTGCATATAGTGTGAAGAGAAGATCTATTTTTCCCATATGGATACCGCTTTGGCTCCACATTATTGAAAAGACCATGTTTTTCCCACTATTTGCAATGCTACCCCGGTTGCATACCAAGTGTGTATACCATGTATGTATGGGTGTGTTTATGGGATCTCTCTGTTATTCCATTCAAATAGCACCTTATTCCCATTTATGAGTATCTTCATTATTTAGGGCCCTTTAAATTTTCATACAAATTTTAAAATCAGCTTGTTAATGCTCCCCAAATAACTTTATGATTTTGATTGTGACACTTCTAGAAGAATTTATGTCTTTACAACATCAAGCCTCCTAATTATGAACATGGTATATCTCCAAAAGTTAGACACTCCCTTCCCGTGCTTCCTTAGAGCATTTTACACAGCTCTCTGGCGGCCTTATCACCTAATACTGCCCTAGTTTTGCATGCTTGTCTCATCACTTTTCTGAAAACCTGAGTTTCGTGAAAAAACATGATTTGAATGAATGACTATTTCTCAAAACGAGACACAGGAGGAGGATTACTCTTGGGGGAACCAACTGCAAGATTCATGGATTGCAGACCATTCTGAACCCAAGGGTAACCCTGCAGAAGTGCTAAACATCGGAAACTACAGTACTTGTAACTTTCTCTTGACATAAAAGCTAAGAGAGAGTACTATTCCTCCTGGGAGTAGAAACAAGGTAGGATGTAGGAAGTAAAACAGTAACAAACTGCTTTGTACTTGGATTCGTGTCAATCTGCGTCAGGCTGAATTGGTCGATGAAAGAGTATACAGAAACCTAGCAATCTCGGAGCAGTTTTTACCCTGTCGTGTTCACTCGCTGGAGAAGTGTGTGTAAATGTGTGTGTGTGTGTGTGTGTGTGTGTGTGTGTGTGTGTGTGTTTGTTGCATGTTAGCTTAGTAAAAGTGGTGAATATTTCAACATGGTGGTCAGGCTGTTTAGATTTTTTTTTTTTTTTTTTTTGCGGTACGCAGGCCTCTCACTGTTGTGGCCTCTCCCGTTGCAGAGCACAGGCTCCGGACACGCAGGCTCAGCGGCCATGGCTCAGGGGCCCAGCCGCTCTGCAGCATGTGGGATCTTCCCAGACCGGGGCACGAACCCGTGTCCCCTGCATTGGCAGACAGACTCTCAAACACTGCGCCACCAGGGAAGCCCCAGGCTGTTTAGATTTAATCCCAGGCTCTACCATTTGTTAGTTTAAAAGGTCTAAGTCTCATTGTCCTCATCTGTAACATGCGAAAGATGATGATTATAGTATCTATTCCATAGAGTTGTTGTGAGGGATCAATGACATCATTCATGTAAAGGACGAACCTAGGAAGCATTTAATAAATGTTAGTTGTTGTTATGATAAAATATTTAAACCCTTTTCAGTTGAGTATATATAGTGTTAAGTACATCTTTTTTTTTTTTTTTTTTTTTGCAGTACGTGGGCCTCTCACTGCTGTGGCTTCTCCCGTTGCGGAGCACAGGCTCCGGATGCGCAGGCTCAGCGGCCATGGCTCACGGGCCCAGCCACTCCACGGCATGTGGGATCTTCCCAGACCGGGGCATGAACCCGTGTCCCCTGCCTCGGCAGGCAGACTCTCAACCACTGCGCCACCAGGGAAGCCCATGTTAAGTACATCTTTAGAAGAGAAACCCCTGCATCCTTCAGTAAGTGGTGGAAAAGAATTTGGCGGCACAGGGATGCCAGGTAACCTTATGTTTTGGAGGGCCCTGAGTCTACCTCCTCATGAGTATGTTTTTGTAGACCACAGTTTAAAGTCTCTTTCAGCTGGATTTATTACCATTTATGACTCAAACAAAAATCCAGTCCATTTACTGAAGATTTTGCTCTGGAATAGCACAAGTCTAGACAAGAAATATGTTCTCACATAAGAATTTCCATTCACTAGTGCTTTCTCAAGCATGACTCTAAGAATACAACGACTTTGGGGGTAATCTATGGGATTCTCACTCTGTAACCCATAATCAGATTTGGAAAGGGGCCCTTTTGGCACATTACAGCAATTATAAAGGTACAGCTTTCCTGGAAAAAATCTCAGTGGATAAGGTAATAATGGCAATTGTGCCAACCATGAAAGTCCATAGGGGCTGAACTCTTTTAAGCATCTAAACAGCATCTTCGAAGAGTGTACACACTTGTTTTCCTTCTTGAATGAAATTGTACTGCTTTCAAATCTCCAAGCTAAATGCACAGTGGATGGTTGCCCAGGTGACAGGCTGTAAACTAAGCAGTCTCTGCAGCTAACTGAAGGGTTTGTGCACGCAGAACCAGCTTTAAATATCTTTTTTTTCAAGTACTGTGAGCTGTGAACCACTGGAAAATAATCAAAGAAAAAATCGATATCTATGCTGCTTTTAAATGGATCCCTTGTTGAAGTGTGGGTTGACAGCTGTCCCAGAAATCAGTGCCACGATGAAGTAGAATGATGTTGACTGCTGTTTGGCTTGGTGTTTCTTCAACAGTGTACCAACTTCCTCTGCAAAACATACCACAGGTAAGCCAAATCTCCACTTTTCATCACATTTTGGATAATACCAAACGTTGCAACTTTTTTTTTTCTCCCCAAGGATGTCCCAAAGGAGGAACATCAGGTAAACTGAGAGAGGAAACTGTGTCCTAATCTCAAATAATTATATCCTTAGAGTCGTTGTAATAAGCTATTTTTGACTTTTCAGATATTGAAACAATCCCATCCAATACTTTATATAAATGCCTCTAAACCAGTAGGCTAAACTGGTAAGGACAAGAAAAGTATATAAAAATACTTATGTTGGGCTTCCCTGGTGGTGCAGTGGTTGAGAGTCCGCCTGCCGATGCAGAGGACACGGGTTTGTGCCCCGGTCCAGGAAGATCCCACATGCCGTGGAGCGGCTGGGCCCGTGAGCCATGGCCGCTGAGCCTGCGCGTCTGGAGCCTGTTGCTCCGCAACGGGAGAGGCCACAGCCGTGAAAGCCGTGAAAGGCCCACGTACCGCTAAAAAAAAAACAAAAAAAACAAAACTTGTGTCCATTGAATTATACCCAGCAACAATCTTTTATTTTAGTTTAATCACCTATATATGTGTTAACTTCACATGGCTTAAACCTTCTTGTGCCACTCAGTATTGTGTGTTCTTGGCTATATTTTCTTAACATAAAAGGAGATTCCCATTGCTTTAAGTCTTAATTACATAAGATTCCAAATCATATGTAAAGTATAATAAAAAGATGTTGTTTTACAAGTATTGTAGATTAATCATACATACAATTAAAGATACAAGAACGGGGCTTCGATAGATGCTAAACCAGCAATCCCTGTGGAATGAAATGTTATTGCTTAAAAATATCGTTGATCAAAGCAATCCTAAAAGAAAAATTGAGAAAAGCTTTTTCATGAAAAAAACTTTAGATGGAAATGTACAGATTGAAGATCAGAAAAGGAAATGGAGCTTACTAATAAAAAGCCGGGTGGATCCGTCCACTTTCATTGAAAGAGCTACCTATGTATAGGGATACTGCTGTATGTCAATTCAATTATTATTTTCCTCCTCCAGTCACTGCTGAGTGTATGAGACAGTAGATTACCAAATAAACGACCACATTGCCCAGTACTGTAGTGATTTGATTTAATAACTTTTGGGTTGCAGTTGGTTTAAATATTAATTTTAGTTTTTATTTTTGAGGTAGATACTACTTTTGAAATGCTCTCACTTAAGAGTTAAGCCACAATTCCATAACATGCATTGTCATTTCATTGCTAGGGGTAATAAGCTTGGGAAAAATACCTTTGGGGTTTTATTTCCACTTTATAGATGAGCTGGTGATATAAATATGTATTTCTAGTCTAGTTGTTATTTGATTATCCAGTTTTCATCTTTATTGAAGGACAGGTTTTAATTATCTTTTGTTTCTGAAAGCATTTCTTTTAACTGAAATGATACTGCAAATATTGTTTTCAAAAATAAGTATATAAATCCAAGTTGCAAAGCAGTTTCCTGGAATAGACATATATATTGGTTTTAAATTTTTCTGTGGCCTGATTCTGAGTGTATCATTTGCTCCTCAGCTTTTTTTAAAGTTCCAAATACCCTGCTTACTCAATGTTAATGATTAGGATAATGATGATTAAGTGACAGCGATCAGCCAAATGTCTGCTTCATTTAGAAGAGCTTTAAGGAAAGAGACAGGCACTACTGCTGGAAATGTAAACTGGTGCAGTCATTCTGGAGAACAACCCCAGCAGTATTTAGTGAAATTAAATGCACTCAAACCATTCACTACGTGAAACTTTTGCACAGTGCATAACAAGGCCTGAACAAGGATATTTACCACAGTGTTGTTTGTGGAGTGGGAAGTTGGAGGCAACTTAGATGTCCATCACCAAGGGAAGAGACATTGAATATGGCGGATGCATACCATTCAGCCACTAGAAGCAAACGACCAGGGGTACACATAAGTATAAGGCTAAATCTTAAAAACAACATGTCACGTTAAAAAGTAACAAGATCGGGGCTTCCCTGGTGGCGCAGTGGTTGAGAGTCCACCTACCGATGCAGAGGACACGGGTGCGTGCCCCGGTCCGGGAAGATGCCACATGCCGCGGAGCGGCTGGGCCCGCGGCTAGGCCCGTGAGCCATGGCCGCTGAGCCTGCGCATACAGAGCCTGTGCTCCGCGGCGGGAGAGGCCACAACAGTGAGAGGCCCGCGTACCGCTGGGAAAAAAAAAAAAAAAAAAAAGGTATCCCCAAACTACCCATATCATGGAGATTTTTTGTTTCCCAAATTTAAAAAAGGCAATAGCAGTCACCTGCAACCACATCAATCTTTCATTTTTATGCCTCTCTTACTCTCCTTTCTTATATCATGAATCAGAGCTGTGCCCCACTAAATAAGTTTTCTACCCAACCCAGAAGACACTATTGGTACTCAAAAAGGCTAAATTAGAATGCTATGGTGTTGCAGGTTGTTGGATTTCTTCTGGAAAACGGAATAGATATCACCCTTTGCAATTACAGAAATCAAACCGCGGTCCATGTGGCTAATTGTGATGTCCAAAGGCAACTCTTGGCCATCAGTGGAATCCAGGCTCCCCAAATGCAACTTCTGCAAAGTTCACGGCGAGATGACCTTGAACAACTTCAACTCTTGCTGGTCAGTTAATCTGATGTTTGCTTCTGTCTTTGGGTAGGTGGGTGGGTGAGGGGTGAGAAGGGAACAGACTACTTATGACTCCTTTTAAAGAAAAATAAGTTCTATTCAAATGCAGTTCCAGAAAGTTTCAGGCAGGAAATATGAGAAAGAAACAGAATTAAATTGGACACTTGGGGTGGAAAACAAAATAATAAAAGAACACAGCAGCAGCCTATTTACACCTTCTTCCAGCTGGATGCGAGGAGAAGTCATGCGGCACCCCTGGGAAATGATGTGCTCCCAAGGATGCCCCTGGAGAACCACTGTCAGCTTGCTCACAGGCGTTCCCTTGACATCATTGCCATTTGAACGATTGCTGTTTAGATCCCTTCGGACCATTTGCAGGTATTATCTTTATCTTGAAAAGGGAATCAGAGAGCCTATGCTTTGCATAATATTTAGTTGTGATTAAAGTTAAGAGAATACATTTTAAAATGCTAAGAGAATACATTTTTACATGCTGTCTTTTTAGGGTATTGATCTTCTTATTTAGATTTTCT
>NW_006790915.1:110875-112620 GCF_000442215.2 Lipotes vexillifer | reverse complement strand
TCTTTCCCAAAGTAACTTGCAAAACCACATGCATAATCAAGGACCTTAATTACTGGTAAATGGCAACTGCCTACTCTTGGCATTTACCTTCAGAGGTAATGTCAGATCACATGACTTTCCAACTGAAAGAAAATCAATTGCTGCTAGGAAAGTTTCTTCTATTCCCTTATGGTAGAGACACAGATAAAGAAAAAGTGAAAGATATTCTGGTCACCTAGAGTTCAAGGAAACAGACAGCAAAATCCAAAGGACTCAATTATTTTGTTGTACTAAACGATAGTCTAAAATTGCCAAACATCATAAACTGAGGTTTAGAAATATTTTTGGAAGACACTAAATTTTATTTTAATTGTATTTTCAACAGTTGTTGCGGTCATTCAATGTCTGTTTTCTTTTCTTTTTTTTTTTAATCTGTTAGCTCCATCACCATATATATATATTTTTTTAACATTTTTATTAGAGTATAATTGCTTTACAATGGTGTGTCAGTTTCTGCTTTATAACAAAGTGAATCAGTTATACATATACAAATGTTCCCATATCTCTTCCCTCTTGCATCTCCCTCCCTCACACCCTCCCTATCCCACCTGTCTAGGTGGTCACAAAGCACCAAGCTGATCTCCCTGTGCTATGCGGCTGCTTCCCACTAGCTATCTATTTTATGTTTGGTAGTGTATATATGTCCATGCCACTCTCTCACTTTGTTCCAGCTTACCCTTCCCTCTTCCCGTATCCTCAAGTCCATTCCTTAGTAGGTCTGCATCTTTACATCTTTATTCCCATCTTACCCCTAGGTTCTTCTGACCATTTTCTTTTTTTTAGATTCCATATATATGTGTTAGCATACGGTATTTGTTTTTCTCTTTCTGACTTACTTCACTCTGTATGACAGTCTCTAGGTCCAACCACCTCACTAAAAATAACTCAGTTTCGTTCCTTTTTATGGCTGAGTAATATTCCATTGTATATATGTGCCACATCTTCTTTATCCATTCATCTGTTGATGGACACTTAGGTTGTTTCCATGTCCTGGCTATTGTAAATAGAGCTGCAATGAACATTTTGGTACATGGCTTTTTTTGAATTATGGTTTTATCAGGGTATATGCCCAGTAGTGGGACAATGTCTGTTTTCATAACCACATTTTTCACTCCTCAAGATAAGCCTCTAAGTTTTGAAAAACTGGTACCTGTAACTGGATCCAGAGCTTAATCAACAGATCCTCAAATTACTGTGCTATTGGAAAACTATTCTCAGCTCAAAACTTTCATGTTAGTTCTAACTAATAATAAACATTGATATAAGAAGTGGTTTCTTTTCAGAGACTAAAAAAATAATAACTGATTAATTCCCACAGCACCCCTCTGAGGTAATATCATTATCTCCAGTCTGTCCCTGGAGAAACTGGGGTAGAGACACCGACTGTATTGACATGGCATAAAGTGAAATAGAGATGGAAATTCATGAGTTACTTTGGTCTAGAAAATAAACAGTTTGGATAATTTGGCTTTCCAGTAGCTCCTCAGCTCTGAATTATCCAAATTAAATTTTACTTTCATTAAAAAAACATATAACATCTATATATTCACATCCATTTGACTATATAAATACTGTTAAATAAGCTACCTTGTAATTGTAAATCATTCATTCATTCCACAAATGTTTACTGTGCATGTAGCAAACACTCTGCTCAGTGCTTTTCATATTCTATCTATCTCCAATCATCAAAACAACCCTGTAGGGAA
>NW_006790915.1:104957-110768 GCF_000442215.2 Lipotes vexillifer | reverse complement strand
ACCAAAAAAAAAAAAAAAAAAAAACAATACAGGACACTCATTTAAATTTGAATTTCAGATAAATACCAAATAATTTTTTAATATGATTATGTCCCAGATGAAAAGTATTCATTATTTAACTAGGGGTCCCTTATTTCATCAGGGTGATTTGATCAACTTTTAACAGACTGTCCTTGATATAACCCTGTCAGGGAGGTTAAATAACCAATTTAAGGAGTTCAAGTTCAAACAGAGATCTGTCTGTGTCTCGGGCCTGTGTTCTTTCAGTTAATCAGCTCCCTCTCAAGATATTGAGGAAGAATGTCTTAAAGTTGAGAATTTGGCCAAACAATGAAAATGCAAAGATTAGTATTAATAGACATGCAGTAAAGACATAACAGAAAAAAAGTTTCATGTTTTTAAAGGCATCTGAAGAGTTCCTAGATATAAATTTCCCAAACCAACATGGCTTCACCCCTCTGATGCTGGCTGTGAGAGATGTGGACCTGTTTGAGAGTCTTGATATGTTTACCCTCTGTAGACCTGCGGAGGTTCTGTCTGAGCTCCTCAGGCATCCCGCGTGAGTATAAGTGGTCAGTCAGCACCCAAGGAAGGGTGTCTCTGCCATTGTTACTTACAAAGTCATTTGCAAACCTAGACGTATAGATTGCTATATATATATAATTCTTTATATATATAAATATATAGTGAATATATATTAAATGCTGGATATATATAAGATATATATATATAATGTATATATATATGAAACGCACATGCATGGTCACAAAAGGGACTTCGAAGTTGCAAAGTGATGTACAGATGTTAGAGGTTGCTATCTATTATTCTTATGATATTGGTCCTTTGTTTTACTTGTTTAAATACTTACTCTTTTGGTACTTCCTGGGAATGTCAAATAATTCTTGAGTATACAGCTCCCTACCCCCCAAATGTTACTAATTATTGCAGAAAGCACTGTCAATTATCAAAAACAATTTATAGTATTGATTTACAGTTATCTAAAGATTACATGTCAGCCTGCTCTTTTAGGATAGGAGACGTAAACAATTTCTTTTAAAAATTAGAGGGTTAATAAACAGTCTTTCATGTCAGAATTGCGGTTTCCTAATTCTGTTTGCTACCTATTTATCTTGTCATCAAATAAGAAAAGATGGCCAAAGTTCTTTCTCAGTATTTCACATGAATTTTGTTTGGGGAATAAAAAAGGAAGATGAAACTTCCAGAACAAAAGTATAGTCAAGAACATGATCTATTGTAAAAGGATCAATTATTATAATAGGATGAAGATGGAAGTCTGAAGCTACGTCAAACTTTAGAGTTAAACAACAGCTGAAGAGATTGTTAAAAATGGAGATTACTGGACATCACCCCAGAGATGGTGTTTAGTAGGCCTGGAGTGGGGTCCAGAATACTGGAGATCAAAGGACACCACGTGAAGAAACACTAATCAAGGCAGATGAGCAAAACAAGGTCCCAACAAGATAAATGACTTGCTTAAGGCCACATATCAAGGTAGTGGCAGTCCATCGATTCTTGGTCCCATGCTAACTCTTTTGAATCATGACTTTTGATGGAGAAAAGGTCATAAGAATATTGTTGCAGATCATAAAACATTACCCTGTCCCATAGCAATAAAGAGATTCAAATTCAAAGGTGTTAGGTTGGAAACCATGATCAATTCGCTCCTGGTCCCAGAATGTGACTAGTGAAGCAAGTTTAGTCATTGTTTCTCTCACCATAATCTGTTAATAAGAGTTCCCATCATTTACCCTTTGGACCTCTCTGAGCTCATGTCTAATTCTAGGATCCAGTACAGCAGAGAGAGATTTGTGCTGATTCAAGCAGCCCTAAGACCAGTCAGTTGGGCTTAACAGTCACAGGGCAAGGCAAAGAGGAATGAAAAAATCACACAGAGAGAGATTTTATGATACGATCACTCCACTCAACCAAAAGCCTGTGAAATAAGCATATCAGTTTAATTTCAAAGTGAGATGCTAGGCCATTCTACTATTTTGAATGATAAAATAGCTAGCTGTTAGCATTAGGAAAAAGAAATATCAAGACTAAGCAATTAACTAAACCATTGGAAAGAAAAAAAACAATCAAGTCAGCTATGTGGCGGTGATAAGACAACAGTTAATCAAGATGTTTTTTAGGGATTCCTTGGTGGCGCTGGGGTTGACAATCTGCCTGCCAATGCAGGGGACACAGGTTCAAGCCCTGGTCTGGGAAGTTCCCACATGCCGCAGAGTAACTCAGCCCGTGAGCCACAACTACTGAGCCTGCGTGTCTGGAGCCTGTGCTCTGCAACAAGAGAGGCCGTGATAGTGAGAGGCCTGTGCACCTCGATGAGGAGTGGCCCCACTTGCCACAACTAGAGAAAGCCCTCGCACAGAAACGAAGACCCAACAAAGCCAAAATATTTAAATAAATATTTTTTTAAATGTTTTTTATCTTTACTTGATTTAGGCATTATTAAAGAATTATGAAACTTCTTGTCCAAAGTTGGAAATTTTCTGCCTTAGAAGGTTTTTAGAATGGGAGAGGCATAAGATATATAGCATATTCTTCTCATTTAAAAATCTTGAAAATTTGTCACTCTCTCTCATACATTTTGGAGTCATTATTGTTATCCCCAAACTATATAAAATTGCTTTTATTTATTTGATGTCAATGGTTTTCTTTTTCAATAGTTT
The DNA here is from genome assembly GCF_000442215.2 of Lipotes vexillifer. Taxonomy (NCBI): domain Eukaryota; kingdom Metazoa; phylum Chordata; class Mammalia; order Artiodactyla; family Lipotidae; genus Lipotes; species Lipotes vexillifer. The sequence goes on along the minus strand of NW_006790915.1, from coordinate 108,072 downwards.
GAACTAAATAATCTTTGATGTTGATTCTATTCTTCCTAGAGATCCTAAACTCTGTGATTTTAGTGGAAAATCAGCAATACATTATGTGTCACAAATAGGAAGTTTCAGGAAACAGCAGTTATTGGACATTCTAATGAATTCTATGCCAAAACCAGGTAAATATTTCTATTCCACCTTCAGAATTCTCTAACTACAAAAGCCCTATTAGAAATCTTTCTTTTTCTACATGGATTTGATGGATCCGTTTAAAGAAATCAAACTAAGTGTGTATATATGTATAAATGGATCACGTTGCTGTACAGCAGAAATTAACACAACATTGTAAATCAATGATACTTCAATAAAATTTTTAAAACAGAAATCAAGTGAACAACTATTTATTGAGCAGGGACTTTGTACAAGACCCCAAACTAGAGACTCTGAGGCAGGTGAAGAAGTCTAGGACATGGTCCAAACTTTTGAAAGTATTCAGTACAGTCAGGGACACATCATGTAAGTCAGAGGAGAAAGAGCTTGTTGTAAACTTGAAAGGGGAAGAAGAACTCACAGCGGTTCTCAAATGCTGGATAAGACAGGAAGGAAGAGAAGAAGAGAGGAGGTGTGGTATAGGCGGGGAGAAACATCTGAGCAGGACAAAAAAACCAGCCACAGAGAAAAGTGTAATAGAAAAAGTGCTACTGAACCACATGTGACTGTGAAAGCTGCTTGACTTTATTGTTTGATTGGCTTTTTTTGCAAGCTTCTTGGCAGGGAACAAGGTTACCCCCAGGGAAGTTTCATGGAAGAGGTGAGACTCAATCTGGTCCTTAAAAAATGATGAGGTTTGATTTTGTGGAGCAGAGGCATCATGCTGTAAGTGAGCATGGCTTATCGCAGGAACAAATGGGAGACTAGAACCAACAGTTCATGTCAGGAAAAAGGAATACAGAAGATTAGATACATAAAGAAACTGGGTCCAGGGACTTCCCTGGTGGCTCAATGGTTAAAAATCCGCCTGCCAATGCAGGAGACACAGGTTCGAGCCCTGGTCCAGGAAGATCCCACACGTCGCGGAGCAACTAAGCCCGTGCACCACAGCTACTAAACCTGTGCTCTATAGCCCACGAGCAGCAACTACGGAAGTCCGCATGCCTGGAGCCTGTGCTCCACAACAAGAGAAGCCACCGCAATGAGAAGTCCGCAGGCCACAATGAAGAGAAGAGTAGCCCCAGCTCAACGCAACTAGAGAAAGCCCGCACGCAGCAATGAAGACCCAACGCAGCCAAAAATAAATAAATAAAATAAATAAATTTATTAGAAAAAAAGAAAGAAAGAAACTGGGTCCATTGAGGACTCATTAAATGTCAGCCTGAAGGACATTTTTTTCCCCCAATGAAATAGAGTCACTAAAGAATTTTAAGGGCTTCCCTGATGGCGCAGTGGTTGAGAGTCTGCCTGCCGATGCAGGGGATACGGGTTCGTGTCCCGATCTGGGAAGATACCACATGCCGCGGAGTGGCTGGGCCCATAAGCCATGGTCGCTGAGCCTGCGTGTCCAGAGCCTGTGCTCCGCTCCGCAACGGGAGAGGCCCGCATACCACTAAATGAATGAATGAATGAATGAATGAATGAATAAGAATTTTAAGCCAGGTAATGATGAAAGCCACGTTTTAGGAAAATTAACCTGTCATTGTGTTGGATGAATTTGAAGGAAGAGACTCATATCAGGGAAGCTCTCTTAAGAAACTACAGAAGTACCCGTGTGCGGTTGTAAGAACCAGGAAAAGAGTCTTTGGGCATGGTGTGTAGTGGGCCTGAGAAGTGCTGGTTATGGTGAGTCTAAGAGATTGTGAAAGAATTCACAGAATTTAGTACTGTAACATTGACAGAGGAGACACAGAGACAAGGGTTGAGGGAGTTGAGTTAAACATGATTCCAAAGTTTCAGCCCTAGGAAGTGGGGAGATAGAAATACAATCAACAAAATAGGAGAACACTTTGGTTTGGTGAGGATGTTGAAGGTAATGAGCTGTAAAACACTACATTTGATGGAAACTTAGAATTTTCAAAGTAGCAATTTTCTGTAGGACAGGGCTTGTGGGAATGGATGGGTTGATATGTTCTTTTGGGAGTTCTCTACAAGGAGATTGTGAGGACCTGAGAGTAGGTAAGATCACTAAAGTACTGATGATGGTACTGAACAGAGGAGGTGCACCCACAGTTAGAGAGAGCTGTGCACATAGAGACTCAGGGGAATGAGAAAGGGAGGGGAATTGGGAGAGAGTTACAAGAAGGAAGGAGTGGGAAACAACGTCAAATTGGAAAAGAGGTTACAAAGCAGATGTACAAGGAAGTGAGAGTTTCAATGGCAGGATAGAGGCAGAAGACAGGTTGCAAAGAGTAAAGAAAGAGGATATGGTGAAGAAATGGAGGATATGAGTATAGATCACTCGTTCTAATTTGTTTCAGTTATCAGGATAAATGGAAGAACGATTGCAAGAGGAAGTTTTCATGGATGAGCCTGTGCTTATTTGAAGAAGTCAGGATAGCAGGAGAGGGATGAATATGAGAGCAATGTCCCCCAGGAACTAACTGGAAATTCACTGTTTGGCGTTTAGAACTCTATCAGTTTAATGTGGCGTCAAGTGCTGGACAGGAAATGTGCTCGAAACTTTGGTCCCTTTTTAAAAATAAACAGACAAAACCCCATTCATTCTGTGGACTCTTTTTTTTTTTTAAATTAAGGACAATTTTTATTTCTTTCCTTTTTTTTTTGTTATTACATTAAATAAATTTTAAACGTTTAATAATTGTCATAATCTTAATAACACATAAACATTTTCCATGTTTTCTTTTGATTTTTGTCCATTTACATGCATTTTTTCACATATTTATATCTTTAATCTATATTCTATGTTATCTTCTATATTTCCACTTAATATTAATGACAAACTTTTTTTTTTTTTTTTTTTTTTTTTTGTGGTACGTGGGCCTCTCACTGTTGTGGCCTCTCCTATTGCGGAGCATAGGCGCCGGACGCGCAGGCTCAGCGGCCATAGCTCACAGGCCCAGCCACTCCGCAGCATGTGGGATCTTCCCGGACCGGGGCACAAACCCGTGTCCCCTGCATTGGCAGG
>NW_006790915.1:100786-104815 GCF_000442215.2 Lipotes vexillifer | reverse complement strand
AACATCTTTATTGGAGTATAATTGCTTTACAATGGTGTGTTAGTTTCTGCTTTATAACAAGGTGGATCAGTTATACATATACATATGTTCCCATATCTCTTCCCTCTTGCGTCTCCCTCCCTCCCACCCTCCCTATCCCACCCCTCTAGGTGGACTCTTGTGAAAATTATGGCCCGAAGCTTCATCAGGATCCCAGTCCACTATTTCAAGCAAATCTTAGACAAAATGGAACTGATTTTAGAACCTAGAGCTAGATCTTGCTGTGAAACTGCTGGAGATGCATCTCATCAAAACACATCATTATGTTTCTTTTGGCAGAAAGACATGCTGAATCATTGCTTGACATTTGTCATGATACAAACTCTTCTCCAACTGATATGATGACAGTTACTAGAAACCAAAATATAATCTTGCAAAGCATCAGCAGCAGGGAGGTAAGAAACTCTCTTTAAAAATCAAAGTAACAGAAAACTGGATAGGCTCCTCCATCTACACTTACTGTATTTACACCTACTTCATTTGTGTTGCTTGAATATTTATAACAATCATATATTACAATTATAGATTTCAATGTGATTATAAAGAAACTTAAAGTACAATTAATGACAGTCTTTCATGAGTTTAAGCTCAGGGCAGTAATGAGCTAGTCAACTCTGAGTCTCATGCGCTGTGTGTGTGTGTGTTTGTGTGTGTATGGAATACCACAGAATATTACTGCAGTTGAATCCATACTAAATAGTAAAATGTAGCTTGTCTTTATGTATGTTAATGTGGAAAAGGAGAAAATCATTATTCTGATCATGTCAAATCCATCACAGGGTACGACAAAGGAGGTACCTCCTCTTGGCCCTGGTCACCACCCCCTGCCCATGATGAATGACTCCACAAAGTATAGTAGCAGTAGTGGTAACGAACATTGTGCCCATGGAAAATTATGGAATGATTCCCAAGAGGTACAGTAAACTGGTAAAGTGGTTACCTCAAGGAACAGAATTGGAGAAAAACTTTGCAAAGGTATACTCATGTGTACCTTTTGAATTTTTATAAAAATTAACATAGCCCAAACTGTTAAAAATATTACTACTCTATGGGAATTCCCTGGCTGTCCAGTGGTTAGGGTTCGGTGCTTTCACTGTGGGGACCTGGATTTGATCCCCACCAAAAAAAGAGAAATTCCTACCCTATATTTTACTGGTAATAAAGAATATGACCACAAAATTGTCTATTTCTAAAAGGTAATGAGGTATGGACTATAATATGTATAAACAATACAAAGAGTTTTGGAGATGGTGGAATAAGATCTTTCAGTCCCTTTCTCCTTCCAAAAATCATCCCAAAATAACAAGAAAACAAAATACAAAAATTTGAGTAAAAAATTAGTTTGCGGGCTTCCCTGGTGGCACAGTGGTTGAGAGTCCGCCTGCCGATGCAGGGGACACAGGTTCGTGCCCCGGTCCGGGAAGATTCCACGTGCCGCGCGTGCACGGAGAGGCTGGGCCCGTGAGCCATGGCCACTGAGCCTGTGCGTCCGGAGCCTGTGCTCCACAACGGGAGAGGCCACAACAGTGAGAGGCCCGCGTACAGAAAAAAAAAAAAAAAAAAAATTAGTTTGAAATAAGTATAGATTCACAAGAACTTGTAAAAATAGTACAGAGAGGTGCTGTATAACCTTCACGAGCTACCACCAATTGGAATTATCATCATAACTATAGCTGATTGTCAAAACTAGGAAACTGATATTGACACAATACAAGGAACTAGACTACAGATCTTACTTGGATTTCACTAGTCTTTGAATGCATTCCTTTTTCTTCTTCTGTTTTTGTGTGCCTGTGTGTACAGTTCTATGACATTTTTTCCCCTGTATTATCATGATCAAGATACAAAACTGGTCTGTCTCCACAAAGGAACGCCCTCTTGCTCCTCTCTTTACTGCCACATCCTCCCTGCTAACTCCTGGCAACCACTGATCTATTCTCCAACTCTATAATTTTGTAATTTCACAAATGTCATATAAATGAAATTATCCTACATGTGAACTTTTAAGATTGCTTTTTCAACTCAGCATAATGCTCTTGAGATAGATCCAAGCTGTTGTGTGTACCAATAGTTTCTTTCTATTGCTAAGTAGTATTCTATTACAATTATATTTTGTTTCACAGTTTTTTAGCCATTCACTTGTTGAAAGACATTTGGGTTGTCTCTAGATTGGGGCTATTACAAATAAAGCTACTATGAACATTCATGTATAAGTTTTTGCGTGATTTATGCTTTCATTTCTCTAGAATACATGCCCAGGAGTCCAATTAGTGGGTCATTTGGTAAATGTATGTTTAGTTTTTTTAAAAAACTGCCAAACAATTTTCCAGAGTGGCTCTACCATTTTATATTCCCACCAGCAATAAATGAGATGTCCAGTTTCTCTACACCCTTGCCAGCATTTGGTACTATCAGTATTTTCTATTTTAACCATTTTAAAAAATTTAAACCAAAATAAGTATATGGTGTTATCTCATTGTGGTTTTAATTGGCATTTCCCTAATGACCAATGTTGAACATTTTAAAAAAAATTATTTGCCATCAGCATAAATTTTTCAAATATTTTGTCCATTTTCTGATTGAATTGTTTGTTTTCTTATCGTTGGGTTTAGAGAATTCTTTATATATTCTGAATGATGTGTGACTTGCAGATATTTTCTGCTAGCCAATAAGAAAAACTTGGGGGTTTTTTCACCTTTATTTATTTATTTATTTATTTATTTTGCGGTACGCGGGCCTCTCACTGTTGTGGCCTCTCCCGTTGCAGAGCACAGGGTCTGGACGCGCAGGCTCAGCGGCCATGGCTCACGGGCCTAGCCGCTGCGCGGCATGTGGGACCTTCCCAGACCGGGGCACGAAGCCGTGTCCCCTGCATCGGCAGGCAGACTCTCAACCACTGCGTCACCAGGGAAGCCCTTTTTCACCTTTTTGACAATTCTTTTATCAAACAGAAGTTTTTAATTTTGATGAAAACCAGTGTACGCACTTTTTCCTTTACTGGTCTTGATTTTTACGTCTAAGAAGTCTTTTACTTGATCTGGGTCCTGGTTACATGAGTGTGTTCAGTTTATAAACATTCACTAATCTATACACTTATGATATGTGCACTTTTCTGAATGTATGCTATACTTAAAGGGAAGGGGTATGCCTTCAAATATCTGAGAAAAAATATGGTTTTCAACCTAGGATTTTATATCCAGACAAACTATAAGTCAAGTATTAGAGTTGAATAAAGACATTTTTCAGACACACAAATGCTCAAACATTTTACATTTCATACACCTTTTAAGGAAGCTACTATGTGCTCTGTTAAATTAACGAAATAAGATAAAAATGGAGGGGGAAATTGGATCCATGATTCAGGGGATCTGGAACCTAACACAAGAGAGGAGGGTATCCTTGGTATAAAGCAGAAAGCAAGTCCCAGGGCTTCAGCCACATATGAAGTCTAGAGAACAAAGAGCTCTGATCCTTGGGGGATGGGAGGAGTGAGGGAGAACAGGATAATGGAGATTTCTAGGAAGAAGATGGAACTGATACATTATCTGATATATTTAACCAAGTGAAAAGACCACAGGATGTTTGGAAGATTTAAGATTTAAAAAAATATAAGAAAAGGAATTAAATACTAAATTAAATTGTGAATGAAACAAAAATAGGGGTTTGGGGTTTTGTGCAGGAAGTTATTCAGGAAAGTATAAACATACTACACTACTATTGCACTACTACAGTGCAATACATACAGTATAGTACAATACTCAAATAATCATAATTTGAACTTTGCCTATTGATTTAACAAGAAAAAGAGGGTGAATTTACTGGGAAGACAGAGGCAAAGTATAAGAATATTAAATTGTCAACTGCAATAATAAGAAGCCAGTAGATAATATATCACTTTAGTGACAGCAGGATAAGTACATTATCTAGAGATATGGAAGAAAATACTAAAAGAAACACTTAAAAGGCTGGAACTGGCTGCCTCTGGGGGAA
>NW_006790915.1:92674-100776 GCF_000442215.2 Lipotes vexillifer | reverse complement strand
AAAGAGTGGGGAAGGTAACTGATGACCTTTTTTGTTATAAGTTTTTGTTTTTAACCATTATTTGACTTTTAAAAAATGTATAAGTTAGATAAAAATGAAAACTAATTAAAAATTAAAATACAGAAGTGGTTAAATCCCAACTCCTCTGGGGCATGGAATGGGATGAGGTAGAATGGAAACATTTATTTTTAATACTATTTGAATATTTTACTATTGTGCATTTGTAACTTTTCTAAAGAGGTTAGCCTGCTTCTCACCAAAGCTGCTTTAGTACAGTGGTTGTCAAAAGGGGGTGATTTTACCCCTCAGGAAGCAGTTAGCAAGGCTTAGAGACATTTTTGGTGTCACAACCGGGGCAGAAGTGCTGCTGGCATCCAGTGGGTAGAGGTCAGGGATGCTGTTAAACATCCTACAGTGCGCAGGGCAGGCTTTCCACAGCAAAGAATCACCCAGCCCCAAATGTCAGTAGCAGCGAGGCTTAGAAACCTTGCTGTGTAGTAGGCCTTGTCACAACATTGAAGGTTGTATTGTTTTTGATTACTAATATTACATAGTAATTGGAATAAAATACCTAGAAACCAATCTTTAAAATGTGTGTCATGCATCAGAAATTGATAAACAAAAACTCATTTACTTTTCATTTTTTTTGTGGTATAGTTAGGAACTTTCTTTCTTAAAAAGACTAAAAATCCTTTCATATTAGTATATTTTTTCGTGCAAAACATTTTCTGAACTTTCACTCTCTATTTTTCTTATTATGGTTGAAATAACTGAACTCATTTCTGAAGGAGAAATAGACTCTCACTATTGAATTTGCCTCTTCTTCTCAGTGCCTTCTCTAGCGCTTAAATTGCAAAACCCAAGGTCACTCTTCACTTCTTTCCTTTGAATGAAAGCTTGCTTTTCTTTTGGGTTGTCTGTAATAGGTTTTTATAGTTTACAAATATAAGCAGCTGCCTTGCTTGTAGGATTGCTCCTGAGAGGCTCTTTATACCCGCTCCCAATCTTTTTTCATCTAAGGAGAATCGTCTTTCTAAATTTAATTACGTATGATTTCTATGCCTCTTTTCTGTGTGGTTGGCATTCTGTTGTTTACAGATTAGAATGCTATGCCCTCTATCTAGTCTGTTGTCACCTCCTGCATCACTGTCAATGGTTTATGAACTCCATTTATGTTTGGGATGTGCTATTCTAACATTTTCTCTCCTTCACTCACAACTGAGTGTCATTATTTTAATTTTCCTCCTTGTAGCACCCAAGCACTCCTTAAAGTCATTCATATTTAGTATTCTAAAAGAAATTAGAAAATTCTGAGCTGTTTCTGCTTTTGTCTTCATTTCCATGATAACCTTCAAAGTAGACATTATTCCCTACATCCTTTTTGTTTGTGACACATGGTTTTTCAGTTTATTCTATGGAAGAAATTTTTGTCAGGAGATTGTAGGCATCACACATCTTTTATTTTATCTTTTCCTGTGCAAAACCTATAAATCAGGTTTGAGTATTCTTTCTTTTAATTTTGCTCACTGTTACTGATTCCTTTCTTTCTGGTTCTGGTTGAGACTCTGTTTCAAGTTTTTCATGGTAACAAGAAAGCAGAGTGGTTAAGACCTCTGTAACCAGACTACAGAGTCTGAGTGTGAATCCTGGCTCTACCATAGGGTAGCTATGTGACCTTGGGTAAGTTACTTAACTTCTCTGGACCTCACATACAAAAGAGAATAATAGTTCCTACCTCTAGAGTTGTTGTGAGGATTAAATTAATTAATATGTGAAAGGTGCAACAGTGTCTGGCACTTTATGTGTAAATGCTAGTCGTCATTATGGGTTTCGTAGGTAGGTGTGCCCACACTCTGTGTCTTCCAACTTTTCTTGAAGGACCAGCTAATGAAGGAACTGAGCAGTTGAGAGGGGTGGGATAGGGAGGGTGGGAGGGAGGTTCAAGAGGGAGGGGATATGGGGATATATGTATACATATAACTATTCACTTTGGTGCACAGCAGAAATTAACACATTATAAAGCAATTATACTCTAATAAAGATTAGAAAAAATTCAATAAAGACTTTTAAAATGGTCCACATCAAAAAAAAATCTTAAAAATCATGTACTGCTAAGTTATTACAATTGAACACCTAAAATATTTTCATGGCAGTATAAATGCAGGGTTTTATTTTTATTTTTTTCTGTGATAATTAAAATGAACAAAGCAAAAAGAAAAGATTCCCAAGCTCTCTTGGGAATTAGTGAATGAAATATCAGATGTTGTTTGGTGATAAAGGCTACCTGCTTGTTCAACAGGCATCTGCATTTAGGGCAAAGGCTTTTTATCCAACAGTCTCCTTAAGTAGGCGGTTCAACCAGATCACAGAAGCCAGAGAGCCACTTGTAACATCCAGGTTGTGATGGGATATTTTAACTACTACTTGCATCTATCACTGTTCTAGACATTAAAAAGGGAAAAACCAGCAACAACTTCTAATGAAGGAAACTATCAACAAGAATGAATTCTAATAGAAAACATTTCTTCTTTAGAGAGTTAGGAGTACTTTTTATAAATCAAGCTGTCTCTCAACCGTGTTTTTCAGCATAATGATTATTTTCTAGAGGGTAAAAGGAAAGCTTTAGAGGTTGCATACCACAATTAGATCAAAAAGCTGTCATAGTGAAAACTTTAATCAGCTTTGCTGCCTCCTTTCAGTCTAAGGTTATATCTGCAGCTTCCATATGGGGCAGGGATTTCTACCCTCATCATTTACAAATGATGCCCCAGGGAGGCATTATGGAAAAGATCATGTTCCTTTGGGGTTGTTCACGGACTATGGCCAAAGGATTCTTTCCAGTTACCCACCCAGATGGAATTTGTAGCAGTTTAACAGCCTGGACACGGACATGATAAAGTATAAAATATTGAATTTCTATGTGTCTCAGTGATTTCAGCTTTGATCTTCATTTTTGATTATGCAGTTAATCACGTCCATGTCTGTCTGAGCCTGGTGCTCTGGAGGCGAATACTTTCCCATTTTTTTAGTCCTAAATGCTTTATCCGATTTAAAAGGAATCCACAGTGTGAAACTCTAGCCTAGAAAAAAAATCAACATCCACTCTGCCAACCAAGTACTACGTTGAACAACTGAGTTTCTATTTTATGATATTTCAGGAGTTTGACCAAGATGATGTCTGCACTCATTCCATATTGATTAGTGAAAAAGGAGATCCAAGTGGTGATGGACTAGACTGGCAACCCAGGACAGAAGGTATCTGTCTTCTGTCCTTGATATGGTTACAAAGATAACATGGATTATTTGGATTTCCCCCCTAATTTTGGTAGTGCTCAGTGCAGGAACATTGAAATCACAGACAAGCACAAAGGAAAAGAAAAATCGCTCATTATCCTATCCTTTGGTCCATACCTGCATCAGTGAGTCTTGTCAATCTGCCCAGCCAAAATGGGCATCCCTCTTCTGTCTCTCCTCTTCGTTCTACCCCACTCCAGCTCGCCTACTGTTCCCATCTCCTATCTTTTCTAATAACATCTTTTTCCTCATTTCTTTCCTCTCAGAATCTTCCATCAGCTCCAGGGATCTGTTCTCTTCCAGGACCAAGCATTTCTCCACTATCTGTCATCCCAGAACTCCTCCCTTGAGGGGGAGTTGCGGGCCTGAACAAAGAACTAAAGCCCCAAGTTGCATTCTTGTATTCTAGGAGGTCATAAGTCTGGAATTTTCCAGAACAATGCCCATTCTAAATATGTCATCCTGTCCTGCCCATAAGTGTCCTTGCATTGAACAGATCACAAAGTATTTGCAGATTCTCACTTCAAAAAATAGTCATCACAGAGATCACATTTGTCTGTTATCTATTCGCCTATAAACTTTTTTTAAAAAATAAATTTATTTGTTTATTTTTGGCTGCATTGACTCTTCGTTGCTACGTGCAGACTTTCTCTAGTTGCGGCGAGCGGGGACTACTCTTCTTTGCGGTGCACGGGCTTCTCACTGCAGTGGCTTCTCTTGTTGTGGAGCACAGGCTCTAGGCACACAGGCTTCAGTAGTTGTGGCACGTGTGCTCAGTAGTTGTGGCTTGCGGGCTCTAGAGCGCAGGGTCAGTAGTTGTGGCACGGGCTTAGCTGCTCCACGGCATGTGGGATCTTCCTGGACCAGGGCTCGAACCCGTGTCCCCTGCATTGGCAGGCAGATTCTTAACCACTGTGCCACCAGGGAAGTCCCCCTACAAACTTCTTAAATGAAATGTTTATTTGAACTGCGCCAATCTCTCTCTGATAATTTTCCTGTTTGCATTTCTAACACTCCAGGGAAGCTGCTCTCTGGATGTCTTTTTTCTCATCCCTGTCAACCACCCTGAATGCCAGTGCTGTCCTAGCTGCTGTCTCCTTTGGCCCCTTATGTGATGCTGCCCTCTTCTGGGGAGACTTCAGTCTTTCTCAAACTCACTCGGTATCTCCTCTCCCCTGGCGGAGGGCGGGGAATAATTTAATAACATTTGAAATGATTAACTCCATGAACCCTGAAAGACCTGATTAAAATAACCAAGTTCTGATCCCCTTCCAAACAGTCTATGTGATCTGCCTTTGACTTTCAAAGGTTTCAAAGCTGAGTTCTCAGAAGCCTGATTGTGTTCCCCATCATCTTCCAAGAGGTTAATATAATGTGTTTATTCTGCTCCATTTGGAAGTGACTTGCCATCTGAGGTGCTTATAATTCTTTTTAAATCGATTTGTAAGATTTCAGGTTTTCATATAGGAACCATAACACTTATGCAGCATCTCGACTAGGCCCTCGTAGTTTTAAGCTTTCATAACTTGGGTTACACATTTGAAAGAAGCAATTATGTTTCAAAATTTTCCTCTCACAGTTGATAAGAGTCTTCACTAGAACTAGCTCCTCTTTTAAGTCACAAAGCCTGAAATAAAACTGGGGTGTTATTGTGCATTGTATACATCTTAAATAGCAATAAATCTCTTTAAATCCCATTTACATGTTTCTACCAATAACATATTCCAGGTTGTTAATGTTAAAGTGCTTGCACATGTTATGAAGACTTTATGCACATACCATGTGACTATTCTGTTGTAGATATGAAGATTTTAAATTTTTATTTATTTATTTATTTTTGGCCATGTTAGGTCTTCGTTGCTGCATGTGGGCTTTCCTTAGTTGCAGTGAACGGGGGCTACTCTTCGTTGCGGTGCGCGGGCTTCTCATTGCGGTGGCTTCTCTTGTGGAGCACGGGCTCTAGGCACGTGGGCTTCAATAGTTGTGGCGCACGGGCTTAGTTGCTCCGCGGCATGTGGGATCTTCCTGGACCAGGGCTCGAACCCATGTCTCCTGCATTGGCAGGCAGATTCTTAACCACTGTGCCACCAGGGAAGCTCTAGATATGCACATTTAATCATTTAGTTTATATCTGTTCATTGTATTATTCTTTTAAAAAGGGAGCCTCACTGACTAAAGTATGTATAAACTTTATATAATGTTTGGATAACTCCCCTGGTCTTTTAACAACTAAGTATTCCTGCAGCATACATTTGCTTTATTATGGGCTTTTACAGATGGTAACTTCTAAAATAAAATCCCCCCGCAAAATCCTTCATCTTTTTCCTTAGTATAAAAATCTTCTTGCATTCCTCAATCAGCTATTTTCCCAGAACATATCAGATGCAAACCTCATAGACTGGAAATTGAGTGTGTAAAATTACCCTTTTCATGAATGAATAAGAACCTATTTTCTGAAATTACTGGGCTTAATTTATTTTTAATAGTGTATCATCAGAATTCTTAAGTGTAGGTAATAGAATCTACTCTACTTGAGTGAAAAAGGAAGGAAGTTTTCAAAGATACTAGAAAGTTCACAGACCATTGAAAAACCAAAGGAGAACAGACCCCAGGTTGGACTGTCAGAAAGAATTCTTGTAGCTACATCTCAAAACTGGCTACTGACCCCCAGGTCATGCTTCTTCAGCCACAAACAGGAGCTGCTCCCACAATGACCTCAGAACCTCCCTCCTCTGTTGACACCCACATCAGCAAATGATGCCTGTGCCTTATCTTTTCTCATGTAACCCATGTGAATCCATGTCTCAAGTTAGCTTTCTGAACTCTAGTGGCAAAAAAAGGCTGGAAAATGTAGTTTTAAAAAATTCTGTTGAAAATCATGATTTAGGAAACTATCAAAACATAGAGAGGTTATCAAAATGTTTTGAACCTCGATTCCCATCAGTTTAAACAGAACAAGTGGACAACACAGAAAAGTAAGACTTTTCTGGAGAAAATAACTTCTTCATTGAATGAATTAGGTTAGGCCAATTTTAAATTTTCATTTTAATGATGTAGCACTTACATTAACAAATTAATCATCATTTCCCAACTTTTATGAATGTCATTTGCACCTCTTCTGCAAGGAAATTATGTTTCTGGTTGTGTTTAAATGTTGCCTTTTAGTTTCTCTCCCCTGTAACATTTTCTGGTGGGGTTAATTAATTAATTATTTATTTTTAAAGATTCTTTTGATGTGGACCATTTTTTTTTAAAGTCTTCATTGAATTTGTTACAATATTGCTTCTGTTTTATATTTTTGGGGTTTTGGGCCACAAGGCACGTGGGATATTATCTTCTCGACCAGAGATCAAACCTGCACCCTCTGCGCTGGAAGGTAAAGTCTTAACCACTGGACCACCAAGGAAGTCCCAGGGTTATTTTATTAATACATCTTACTGGAAAGATTCACTCAGATGGGAGCAAGTGTTTTATTTTTACATGTTAACAGTGCATCCTCTTTCCTGGACCACTGGATATGTTTAGAGGCTCCCGTGACTACTCAGAGTATTCAAAAGACAAAAAGAGAACACACGTGTTCCAAGATGATTTCAGAGCCAGAATGTTGTATAATCTTTCCCCCTCCCCTCCGCCATTTAGGACCAATTTTTTTTTTTTCCATTAAGGAGCCATTAACTTTTCACAATGTCTAAAAAGGCAGGTATTTCTCATACTCACTTATTGTATCTTCGCTCCTTGTTTTAAAATAAAAGAAGAAATCAACCAATTAACAGATTTTGAACACATTAAATTTGCTTAAATACATTCTGGGTAAAAAAAAACATAACCTGGGTTTATTAGTCCTCAATGATTGTAAAAATACAGTCATTCTTAAGAATGTGTTCACATGAATACACTGCCCAGTTTTCTAATTTCCACAGCAAAATACTAACTGTACCTAGCCTTTACTAGAACATCCTTTTCACTGACAGTTTAGTTATTAGGAAAGTATGCTGTATGTTTTTCTTACTCCAACTTATCAGCTAGGTGTTTGCCCTCAAGGATGACTATAAAACTGGTATGAAAGACACCCATCTCCCTGTGCTATGTGGCTGCTTCCCACTAGCTATCTATTTTACATTTGGTAGTGTATATATGTTCATGCCACTCTCTCACTTTGTCCCAACTTACCCTTTCCCCTCCCCGGGTCCTCAAATCCATTCTCTAGTAGGTCTGCGTCTTTACTCCCATCTTGCCCCGAGGTTCTTCATGACCAGTTTTTTATTTTTGTTTTGTTTTGTTTTGTTTTGTTTTGTTTTTCAGATTGCATACATATGTGTTAGCATACAGTATTTATTTTTCTCTTTCTGACTTACTTCACTCTGTATGACAGACTCTAGGTCCATCCACCTCACTACAAATAACTCAATTTCTTTTCTTTTTATGGCTGAGTAATATTCCACTGTATATATGTGCCACATCTTCTTTATACATTCATCTGTCAGTGGACACTTAAGTTGCTTCCACGTCCTGGCTATTGTAAATAGAGCTGCAATGAACATTGTGGTACACGACTCTTTTTGAATTATGGTTTTCTCAGGGTATATGCCCAGTAGTGGGATTGCTAGGTTGTATGGTAGTTCTATTTTTAGTTCTTTAAGGAACCTCCATACTGTTTTCCATAGTGGCTGTAACAATTTACATTCCCACCAACAGTGCAAGAGGGTTCCCTTTTCTCCACACCCTCTCCAGCATTTATTGTTGCTAGATTTTTTGATGATGGCCATTCTGACTGGTGTGAGATGATATCTCATAGTTTTGATTTGCCT
>NW_006790915.1:71949-92664 GCF_000442215.2 Lipotes vexillifer | reverse complement strand
TGATATCTCATTGTAGTTTTGATTTGCATTTCTCTAATGATTAATGATGTTGAGCATTCTTTCATGTGTTTGTTGGCAGTCTGTATATCTTCTTTGGAGAAATGTCTATTTAGGTCTTCTGCCCATTTTTGGATTGGGTTGTTTATTTTTTTGTTATTGAGCTGCATGAGCTGCCTGTAAATTTTGGAGATTAATCCTTTGTCAGTTGATTCATTTGCAAATATTTTCTCCCATTCTGAGGGTTGTCTTTTGGTCTTGTTTATGGTTTCCTTTGCTGTGCAAAAGGTTTGAAGTTTCATTAGGTCCCATTTGTTCATTTTTGTTTTTATCTCCATTTCTCTAGAAGGTGGGTCAAAAAGGACCTTGCTGTGATTTATGTCATAGAGTGTTCTGCCTATGTTTTCCTCTAAGAGTTTGATAGTGTCTGGCCTTACATTTAGGTCTTTAATCCATTTTGAGTTTACTTTTGTGTATGATGTTAGGGAGTGTTCTAATTTCATTCTTTTACATGTAGCTGTCCAGTTTTCCCAGCACCACTTACTGAAGAGGCTGTCTTTTCTCCATTGTATATTCTTGCCTCCTTTATCAAAGATAAGGTGACTGTATGTGCATGGGTTTATCTCTGGGATTTCTATCCTGTTCCATTGATCTATATTTCTGTTTTTGTGCCAGTCCCATACTGTCTTGACTACTGTAGCTTTATAGTATAGTCTGAAGTCAGGGAGCCTGATTCCTCCAGCTCTGTTTTTCTTTCTCAAGATTGCTTTGTCTACGGGGTCTTTTGTGTTTCCATACAAATTGTGAAATTGTTTGTTCTAGTTCTGTGAAAAATGCCAGTGGTCATTTGATAGGGATTGCAATGAATCTGTAGATTGCTTTGTGTAGTATAGTCATTTTCACAATGTCGATTCTTCCAATCCAAGGACATGGTATATCTCTCTGTCTATTTGTATTATCTTTAATTTCTTTCATCAGTGTCTTATAATTTATTTTCATGTTTTTGATTTTCTTTTAATTTTTCATATGTTCATTTCATATAGTCATTCACTTTGATTACAAAAGTTTCAGCCCACAATGCAATGGAAAATTTTAAAAGGATTCGTCACCAAAGATAGTTTGAGAAGCACTGGGCCTTTGGAGAATGGTCAATGGCCTTTGGTCAACACCTTTGGAGAAGTACAAGGATGCACCCCCTACATCTTCTCTTTGCCCCTCTGATTTCTCTGCTTGAGGAAACAGGGAATGGGAAAACTAAATTGCGAGGGGCAGAGGGCAGATGAGGTGGGGAGCGACTCAAAGGACAGGGAGGTCTTGTGCTTTCAGGAATACAGCCATTCCACACAGCAGCACCGTTTGGAAGTAGTCCTCCAAACTTTCTAGTGATGTCGGGCTGGGCTGAGAACTGGAGCCCCAGAAGACATGGGGAATGACTTTTAAATCAAACCGTTTCCTCCACCTTTTAGTCAGATAACCTCAGTGCATCAGGAATGGGTACCAGCACATTCTGTTTCACTTCCAAATGAAATTGAGATGGTAAGCTCCAGGACAAATACGGTGACTGGACAGCCTTTACTACTGAAGAAAGAGGAACATTACCAGGAGCTCTGCAATGTGAACTTGGGCTTTTTTTTTGCCAAGACCTTGCTTAGAACCGAACATCTCCAAGTCTGTAGCCAGAGAAGATGTTCCTCACTTTCTGAAGGGGCAGCCGAGAAAACCTGAAGGTGAGTTCATTTAATTACACAGCTCTTCCTTTATTCTTTGGTCCCTAAATATTTCTTTACTGATCTTTTTCTTCAGCGTTTGAAAATCTTTTTTTTTTTTTAATTTAAGCATTTGAAAATCTTTACAGGGAACTCATATTTGGTTTATCTTTATCTATGGGAGTTTGGGGGGCCTACACTGAGGATGCTTTCCTCCAAGATTTGAGTTAGCTGTTCTATCTAGCCCAACACTTATTTACCAGACAGCACACTGATGCCAGCGTTTCCCCTTAGGATGTTCCTCTCATTTATGTCTGCTTACCACTGTCCTAAACCAAGTGGCCTAAACCACCAGGGACAAACCTGTAGTCCAAAATTTTGCATTTATTGGCTTATTGCAATGAGAGATATCGCACAGTGGAGGAAATGTGAAGCATCTCACCAAAAAAAGGGAAAAAAATAGAATTACTATTATAGGATTTGGGTGCAAGGGTAGAGCTCAAATGAAATTTAAACGAAGCACTGGTGTTTAAAAATTTTTTTTTAATTTTAAATTTATTGTGGTACAATGTACATCACATTAAATTTACTATTTTAACCATTTTTAAGTGTACGGTTTCGTGGAATTAAATACATTTACATTGTTGCACAACCATTGCCACTATGCATCCCCAGAACTTTTTCATCTTGTAAAACTGAAGATCTGTACCCATTCAACTTAAACTCTCCTTTCTACTTTCCCCCGTACCCCTGGTAGCCACTGTTCTACTTTGTGTCTCTATGAATTTGACTATTCTAGGTCCCTCATATAAGTGAAATCATACATTTGTCCTTTTCTGTCTGGCTGATTTCATTTAACATGGTGTTGAAGCCGAGTTTCGATAGGCTGTGTATAAAAGTGTTAACATCAGGTCTGGACTGTGATGTAGACCCAGAGTCTTGTTCCTTGAAATCCAGAAATCTCACTCCTGGTTGTCCACAGCCTCTCTTCGGCCTCCTCTCTTGCCACTCTTCCTCAGCAGATGCTAAACAGCATCACCAAACGCCTTCTGTTCTCAGAACAAATATGTGAATATTTGCACATGTTGTTTTTTTCTGCTGGAACATTAAGCCATCCTTCAGCTCTCCCCTTAGAAACCCCCTACTCTGGGAAATCTTCCTGAAAGTCCCCAAGACTAGGGGAGTCACCAGGCCTTTGGACTCCCATAGGACCCTGACCTTGTCTGCAACATAACACTCATCATGCTGAATTGTCACTGTCTTTTTATGTGCTGGTCTTCACCAGATGACAAAGGCAAAAACCATTGCACCTCTGCACACCTCACTCCAGATCTGGCACAGAACTATTTTAAAATGTATATTGAATTAATAACAATGGCAGTCACCACTTATTGAGTGCCTATTACCGCGAGGCACAAATATTCACGGATATAGGTAATATTAGTATGCTTGCTTTAGAAATGAGGAAAGTGAGCCTCAGAAGGTTAAGTGCATGCCCAGGTCACATAGCTAATGGGTTACACAGGCTGGGTTCAAACCTGGACCCCCTGTCTTTGAAGCCAACGTGCTTAAGCACCATGTCATGTGTGTTCAGAGCTCACAATGCCCATTTGAGCCCCACTTTAGTTATGAGGGAAAAAAAGGAGAAACATTTAGTCTTGTGGTGGAGGTGAATTTAGGGAAAAGGGAGGGCAGTTGGTGCAGGTACAAACTGGAGGAAGGATGGATGGAGAGATTGAATTGGACATCATGGAAATATCCTCTTCTCCTGGCCAAACCACAGAAAGTCTTGAAGACGTAATGAAAGTAGCACATTCAAACAAAAACAAACTGGGTTAGGTCAGTATTCTGTGACGGGATCTGCTCTGCTCCACTGGTGTTACGGTCTTGTCTGAAGAAGTCAGCTGGGTTTACCAGGCTGGTGTTTGTTCCCTTTTTAAAAATATTTTTGTTTAAATGCAATCTTAAATTTTAGACAATCAATATATGTCGATTAAGAAAAATTCAGAAAAGACAGGTGAGCAAAAATAAAAAGTAAGAAATAAGAAGTACAAATACTGTTTCAAGACCGTTTCTTCTAGAATGTAATTCCACATTTCTAAATAACATGTTTATAACTACATTGCTTGATTGCTTAATTTAGGCATTATCTATTAGGGTTTAACAATTTTATATTACTCTCTGCACACACAGGCAAACTTTGAAATCTTTGTGCTTTAAAAAAATTAATATTCAATGTCTCCCTTATTATGACAAGGTAAAATATCATTCACAGCTGAGCCCCAGAGTGTGCTATGATTACATTGCTTTTCTTTTGAGACATTCTATTTATCCCAGCTTTAATACTCGCCTCATTTCACCATTTGCTTACTTTCTGTATATCTGTCACTAATTCATCCCCATCCTGTCTGATGGACCTGTGAAACGCACCTCAATACAGCAACTGCACACCAGGTAATCCATTGGTTTCTTTTGTTTTCTAAGACGTTGCTCCTGGAATGCTCTGCCCTCCTGTTTCACTCTGTGTTACTTGGTCTTTGGACCTCCTGACCAGCTGTCTCTTTGGGAGTTCCTCATCATTATCCTGGAAATGCCCTTGGCTACCCTCTGTGTTGGACCCCTGTGTACTGGGTACACAGCTTCCTCTCTCTTGATTAATGCATTCACTTTAGGAAGGTAAATTTTCCCGTAGCTTCCTGAAGAAGGTACATGAATGATATTAACGGTAGTTTTTCATTGTCTCTATTTCCTCTGAGCTCTCTTCTTTCTTTCTGTTTTGTTCTGTGTATTTTCATGTTAGAGGCTATTCCCATATATCAGTTGATCCTTGGCGATTTTTTGTATTTAAGAGGGGGAGACTAAAAAGTGCCAGAGGCTCGAGGGGGCTTGTGGAGTGGACAGAGACCTGGATGGTTGGGTAACGGGTTCCCCTCGTGTCAGGGTGCGTAGGAAGGCTTTTCTCTCAGTTAGTTTGCCCGAGAGAAGGAGAATCCAAGCTCCTGCCTGTAGGTTATAAGGCTGGAGCTTCACAGGTCAATGTGGAGGCTTTCATTTATCCTCACATTTTCACTCCAGCACCCTGTTTCTGCTCTCAGCTGTACCTAGCTCCTTCGCATCTTTGTTTCAAGCTCTTCAGAGAATAAACTTCCAGCCAGGAATGGAGAAGAGCAACCCCTGACAAGTGGGGCAGGACACAGGACAGGGAATCTGGAACCAACTCCTTGTACAGAGTTTGAAGCAACCCCTTGTTTCAGACTCACCTGCAACCCCACCTTCAGAGGTACCTGGTATCTTTAATTCCTGCTCCTTTCTGGGGTTATTATTTCTTATTGAGTTCTACCCTCTGCAGGCAGTGAGCAGAACAGAGAAAGCTGACTACTAAATTGGTTATTATTCATCCATATAGTTTTTTAAATTTGTTTATTTATTTATGGTTGTGTTGGGTCTTCGTTGCTGCATGCGGGCTGTCTCTAGTTGTGGTGAGCAGGGGCTACTCTTCGTTGCGGTGCACGGGCTTCTCCTTGTGGTGGCTTCTCTTGTTGCGGAGCATGGGCTCTAGGTGCACGGGCTTCAGTAGTTGCGGCATGTGGGCTCAGTAGTTGTGACTCGTGGGCTTTAGAGCACAGGTTCAGTAGTTGTGGTGCATGGGCTTAGTTGCTCCGTGGCATGTGGGATCTTCCCGGACCAGGGCTCGAACCAGCGTCCCCTGCATCGGCAGGCGGATTCTCAACCACTGTGCCACCAGGGAAGCTCATCCATACAGTTTTCACCTTCCAAAATTTTGTTTATGTCATGCATGTGTGGTTTTACCCTCTAGGTTTTTGCTGTTCTTTTTCTTTACCTTTTATTTTTTTTGTTTGGCTGCATGGCTTGCGGGATCTTAGTTCCCAGACCAGGGATCGAAGCCAGGCCCTGGCAGTGAAAGCACTGAGTTCTAACCACTGGACCATCAGGGAATTCCCTTCTTTACCTTTTGAAAACATCAGTCTACCATCGTTTTAGTGAGGTTTGTGGAGAGAGTGGAGAAAAGCTTGTACATTCAATCTTTTAACTGGAATTCTATACACATTTGAAAAGGCTTTCAATATATATTACCACATTACCTACTGGAAAGATCTTATCTCTACATTCTCACCAGTAAATGTTTAAGAGTGCCTTTATATCTCACATCACTCCTTATCAATACTGGATATTCCTCAACTAAATATTTATAATACCTGAATTTTTTAAACTCAGGGTGTTATACATAAGCACCCACCTATAAATCATATTCAGTTATATTTCTAGTATTAACTTATAATATCTTTTCAACAGAAAATCTCAACCTCTAGCATACAACCTCGATGAGGGCAAGAATTATGTCTTTGTTGTTCACAATTATATTGCCATCTTCTGGGACAGTGTTGGCTACTCAGTAGGCCCCCAATGAATATTGGTTAAATAAATGGATAAAGAATTGGGGTGGGGCTTCCCTGGTGGCGCAGTGGTTGAGAGTCCGCCTGCGGATGCAGGGGACACGGGTTCGTGCCCCGGGCCGGGAGGATCCCACATGCCACGGAGCGGCTGGGCCCGTGAGCCATGGCCGCTGAACCTGTGCGTCCGAGCCTGTGCTCCGCAACGGGAAAGGCCACAACGAGAGGCCCGCGTACCGCAAAGAAAAAAAAAAAAGAATTGGGGTGGTGCTCTGGCCAGCTGTGGCTAAGGGGAATGCCCGCATCCCCCTCCTATTGGAATCCTCTTCTTAGATGACCATTAGTCTCCTGAGAATGGCTTCCACCTTTGGTACATCTCAGAGAGGTCTCGCTAAGTGAAATTTCAAAATGGCAGCCTGTGGCCGAAAAGGACCTACAGGCATATTTTGTTCGGCCTTCAAAGTATTTTAAAAAGGGATAGGAAGGAGATTTCACATATAGTCTCCAGCTCTCTGGCGTCTCTTGGCAACTGGAAGATCCAGCAGTGATGGACTACCCATCTGGAATGGACAACACCAACTAGAACTGGGGAATGGATATCCCTGTAGTTGGGGCACATAATTTCAGTTCACCACTGTCCCTACTTACCCCACTTCATTCATTTATGTGCCTGCTTTGACCCTGAACACATTGGAGCTTTTGGCTTCAGCTTTAACCCATGATGGTAAGTGGGGTTTTAGGGACCATTCTGATGTTTTGGTAAGAAGAAAACAACGTCTGGGTTTTACCCTACCTAGTAAATCTCATCTCGCCCTTCCCCGCACTCCTTCAGAATTTATGATCTATCCCATGTGTGAGTTCAAACAACGGATGGGAGACAATTATACATAAATACTCTCACATTTCTGCAAAGTCTGGGTTTTCTGAGCAAAAAGCACTGGGAGAGACTAGGTTGAAAGATGACTGAATGGCAAACATGCCTTGGAAGTTAGAGATAAGCTATTGCTCCAGAAAGACTGAAGCTGGCTTTGCCAAGAGCTATTTACTTACTTAACAGGGTAAAAAACAAACAAACAAAACCCAGAGACACATTTCCCCCTTCTCCTGGAGACACTTGCTTACATTTCATAGTGAAGGTCTCTCTTTCTCAGAAGGGAAAGATGGGTTGAACTGCCAGCACTCTATACATAAGCTCTGAGTCTCATAATTTCAGGGTCTCCTCCTACGGTGCAGCCTCACTACTGGTGCAGGTAAGCACCTGGTTCTCATTTGTGTCAACCTGTGGGAAATTGGGCTGCAGGTAACTGGCACTAGGATGCCCTGTGGGTGATAAGTGCTCTGCTTTCTGATCCAGAGGTCATGTGCTTCCAAAAGGAATATAAATAAAAATAAATAAATAAATATCACTATATATACACATATGTTATAAATATAAAACATATATATATATATATAAAAAACATAGATATATATAAAAAACAACATTGTATGTAAAACAACAACCCTCTTCAGGGGCAGTAGTTTTGTGTAATCATTCTGTGCCCACCGTCATGTGGATTTTACACCTGGAAAAACTCTTCATTTTGACAACTTTTCCTCAAACCTCAGCACCAAGATCACTCCATCGCCATCACCTGGCTTAAGGCCGACTGTGTTCACTCTACTGCTAAGAATATCTGATAATAATAATAATAATTTTGGGGACTTCTCTGATGGCGCAGTGGTTAAGAATCGCCTGCCAATGCAGCAGACACAGGTTCGAGCCCTGGTCCTGGAAGATCCCACATGCTGCGGAGCAACTAAGCCTGTGCACCACAACTACTGAGCCCATGTGTCACAACTACTGAAGCCTGCTCTCCTAGAGCCCATGCTCTGCAACAAGAGAAGCCACTGCAATGAGAAGCCTGAGCACTGCAACAAAGAGCAGCCCCTGCTCGCCACAGCTAGAGAAAGGAAGGAAGCAAGGAAGACCTAACACAGCCAGAAATAAATAAATAAATTTATCTCTTAAAAAAAAAAACTTATAAAAAAATAATTTTTCTTGTTACAGTGTTTTCCTCTTCTAATATGAAGTATAGTAGCCGGAGAATTGAGGTAAGAGTAGTTTGAACATTTTTGACTTAAGGATTAACCAAAGCATCTTGTTAGAGACAAATCCTATCAAAGAACTCAGAGCCCAGGGCTTCCCTGGTGGCGCAGTGGTTGAGAGTCCACCTGCCTATGCAGGGTATGCGGGTTCGTGCCCCAGTCCGGGAAGATCCCACATGCCGCGGAGCGGCTGGGCCCGTGAGCCATGGCCGCTGAGCCTGCGTGTCCGGAGCCTGTGCTCCGCAACGGGAGAGGCCACAACAGTGAGAGGCCCGCGTACCGCAAAAAAACAAAACAAAAACAAAAACAAAAACTCAGAGCCCAAATCCTCAGCATATATCTTGGAAAAACCACAACTCACATACAGTTTACAGAGGAGCTAATTTCTGGGAAAATTATATCTTTACACGTATATTTCTTTTCTGGGGTGTTTCCCGTTGTCCACATAATGAAGAGAGTAGCTCTTTGGAACATATTTAATATTTCTTCTTTTAACGTATTGAGAAATGAGGTTAATTCTTTTTCCATTGGTAGAAAGATTTTCCTAGTTGTCTCATTTGTAAGTAAAGCGTTTGGAAAGAGCCTTGCAATTCTCTCAACTGACTCTTCTGTATTCTATGAGCCTTTGAGAAAATGCATAGGTACTGCTTAGTGCTGAAAAAAGGACTTTATTGGCCTAAAAAATAAATAAATGAATAACGGATGCTACTGTAGAGGTGTTTAAGCACTGGGAGAATCTGTATTTTGAGAGATGGAAGAAAGTCATCTAGGTAATGAAACGAGGGGATTATACTGCATCTCACCTGTTTCTAATGCCCGTTTCTAGTGTCAGTTTCCTTTTTCTGTCTTCTTACACACAGGTGGCAACAGAATGAAAATTAAACACAGAGCTCTCAATTACCACTCGTGATCTATGCCTATAAATATTCTGATATAATTAGTTATCAAATCTCTATACCCGGAGGGTGGGGTGGTGGAGGGGGAAGGCCACAGTGAAAACTGTGAAGTTAGAGCTTATAGCTTAACCAACCAAAAAGCTGCATATTATATATTGGGTTACACTGACCTCTAGAGGTTGATAATAATATAAACTTGCTTAATTTGAAAATAGTTGGAGGGCCAAGGAGGATTAAAAACCATTTAGGGAGCTAACTCTCAAGTGTATAGTGAGGCACATTTACAAGCCACTCTCAACAAAACAGTTCAGCCAAATAATGAGGAACAGTTGTGTTCTGCATACAAATTCTGGGTTAGTTTGCAACCTAACAATCACTATTACAGTAAATGTAACAGCAATTTTAAGCTGTTCTAAGTGGGAATTTTAAACATCTTAGATCAATTCTATGGAAAGTAAATAGAAAAGAGAATAGAAATTTTAAAAAACTTAAAAGTTTTATTGTTTACAATGTAGGGCCTTTATTTTAAACATATAACCATGAATCTTTACATATGTTAACATTGGTTTTTAAAAGTATTGTCTTACCTTGGTTCTTAAAAAACACCAGGCATAAGATTCTAGTTTTTAAAACTGTGATCTCCAGGATAACTTTGTACTTTAAAGGACTTCCCAAAGAGAATCTTAAAATTTCTTCAGGTTACTTTATTAATATGATATGCGTATGTGTTTCTGCATTCATTCTTTTTCTCTTGCCTTTTAGTTCCCTCAGCCACCATTGTCACCCTTGCCTGTGAGATCCTGTCTCCTTACTTTACCCCCAAATCATAAGGATCAGAAAGAGAGAGAAAGAAATATTCCAAGCTTCATATCTTTCATACCTAAGCACTCAGAGCCTGTTAGTCGATCTGATGAGTTTAGACCATCAAACAGCAGAAGGAAGCACCGTTCAAGGTGTTAGAGGATCAGACTCTCAGGTCATTTGATAGCTCTATCTGGTCCAGAAACATGTGCTCTTTTTGGAAGGCTCACCATCACAGACAACACCTGGAGACAGAGGAGAGTAGGAAACCCAAGGAAACAGAGTGATGTGTCAACACTGAAATCTCTCACTTTGAAAAAGGGCAGTTTTTGGTGTCCTTTGAGAATTCCAAGGAAGGCAATTTTCCTACAGATAGGGGAGTGGATATTGACTGCCATGGTGCTGAAGTGAGAAGAGCAGAAGAGAACACTCAATCTCTTTCATCAGGAAAGAAAGAGGGTTCAGTAGCCAGAAACTATGAACAAGATTCAGAAGCTGGATATATCAAACCAGTCAAGTTCCAAGAAGCCCTGCATTCAGAAATAACTCTAAGCCAGGATGAAGGGACTAGAAATGATAAAGCTGATTCAAAAGCTGCTTCAGCACATAAAGGGGAAGTAATTGAGCCAAATCATATTTCAGACGAGTATACTGTTCTTAAAAGTTTGTCCAATATAGTTCCTCATGACCCCATTGAAAAGCTCCCAGAAGATCACAGAAGCATGGAGACAAACATAAAAATGTCAGTAGCAGAGGCAACCAAACCAGAAATGAATGGGATGGTGCCTCTTACCCACATCACTTTCCCTGGAGATGAAACTCCCAAGGAACCAGCAATAACTAAACCAAGCCTCCAAAAAAGAAAGGGCATCCTTCATAACAACAGTAGCCCAAGACCAAGAAATGACAGGCATAAAATGAAAACCCATAGAAATAAGTTGGATTCAAAGACCAAGGCCAGTAACAGGACACCTCAGAATTTCATGGTTTCCGTTGAAAGTTCCATGAAGCCTACCATGCACAAAACCAGCATAAAAACTCAAGTTTTTCCTGCTCTGGGGCTTGTGGACCCCAGACCTCGGCAATCACCCAAGTTTCAAAAGAGAATGCCACAGATAGAAAAGAAGCAATCCACTTACCGGGCTTTGAAACCTAAAAAGCAATCACTCCCTTGCATCTGTAAAAATCCAAGGATAAAAAAGTCTTCTGTTCCTCTCTCTGCTCAGCCAACAGAGCCAAGACTAAATTACTTAGATCTGAAGTACAGTGACATGTTCAAAGAAATCAGTTCAACTGCAAATGGACGTGGAATCTACGAAACGTTCAGGACTCCTATTTATCGTCAGATGCGAGAGGCTGAACAGCATGAAAAATATTTCCGAGAGATATGCTCAGCTCCATCGGGCAGATGTATCACCAATAAATGTCGATCTTCACACAGTGAGAGGACCAGCAAGAGCCGGACCAGACTCTCTCAGAAAAGACCACATATTAAACCCCCAAAGTCTTCTCTTGACATTAAACAAAAGCACAGAAGTTTAATTTCTAAAGAAAAGCGTTGGGGTTTTCCTGGTGGCGCAGTGGTTGAGAGTCCACCTACCGATGCAGGGGACACGGGTGCGTGCCCCGGTCCGGGAAGATGCCACATGCCGCGGAGCGGCTAGGCCCGTGAGCCATGGCCGCTGAGCCTGTGCGTCCGGAGCCTGTGCTCCGCAGCGGGAGAGGCCACAACAGTGAGAGGCCCGCGTACCGCAAAAAAAAAGAAAAGCGTTGCCAGCCTGTTAAGTAGCAATGACACTGAAAATGGTGATGGTATTTCAGAACCAGAATAGCAGATAAAGTCTTCAGGAAATGATTTTCTATCTTCCAAAGATGAAGCTCAGCCCATGAACATGGTTCAGACTCATGAGCAGTCCACCAAACAGAACGAATTCCTTCCTGTCTCAGATTTGTCCTGACGAAGGAGACATTTCTAGCAATCAGATACTTGCCACGAGCCTCAGAGATCTGCATGAACTCGAAGAGCAAATCACCAAACCCCATTTGTCCTTTCAGAAAACAGCTGGGCACTGCCCAGTGAGAAGAGTTCCGGCAAGCCTGTACTGCAAGGAAAGCAGACTATAGTATCTCCCAGTGAAACTAATTGCCAATCAAATTTTAACTAACGATGTAGAGTTTGATAGTGTTTCAGGTAAGTCTAAAACACTTATGAGTTTCTCTTCCCAAGAGAAACAAGAAAGTGCATCTTCTCAAGCATATCAACGTTGGGCACATTCTTTGGGTCATGATAGTTTGGCTAATAAGTCAATTCCATGTCAAACATTTGGAAAAACTTTACATGATGCAGATTCAATTTCCCAAGAAATTCTAGACCCTGTAAAGAATGAAGAATCGCCAGATGAACTGTTAAGTTGTCTAGCTGCAGAACTACTAGCTCTTGATGAGAAAGATGACAACTCTTGCCAAATAATGGCAGATGAAACAGATCCTGAAAGCCGAAATCTTGCCCTCAGTAAGAGAGGAAATACCATGCAAGAATTAGGTGGAGAGACAACTGTCAAAATACAGGTGGGTATAATTAGAATCAGAGATTCATTGGGGTGGGAAGGGATCTCAGAGACAATCTGTTTCAAACCCCTTATTTTCAAATGAGGAATCAGTAACCCTAAACAATTAAATAGTTTCATCAAGATCTCATTGTTTGGTTGCAAGTTTGGAATCCAGGTCCCCTGACTCTCGTGCTAAGACGTTTTCATTATGTTGCCTTCTAGAATTTAGCTAGCCTGACACTGCAATGGAATCACTTTGGTTACATTAATATAGCAAAGCTACTTATTGAAATAGGTAGATATTATATTCAGTGATGGTGTTTTCAATCAACAAGTAACAGCAGGGAGGTAATTATGGGTAAAGCATTACTCTAAGTGGTGTGTGAGATAGAAAGAAATTAACACAGCCCCCTAAGTAGCTCACCATCTAGTTCCAAAAGACCATATGAAAACATGAAAAACTCATTTCTCAAAGATTCCCTGCACCTGAGCATTTGTTCCCAAATGGTTTACTTTAACACAAAAATATTATTGATGCCTCCTGTGTTTTTGGTATTGGGATAAGAACCGAAGACATGGTAGGGTACAAGACTTAGCCGTTGCTCTCAGGGAAGCATAAACAACAATCCTGAACACATTTTTAAAAAAATTTGTTTGGCACTGGAGTGGGGCGGTGAGAAGAATATCAACAGGTAGTAAGGTTACGTTTGTTTTAGTTCTCACTGAAGTATATGAGCCTCCTGTTCCTCTAAATTTTTTTTTTTTTTGCTGTACATGGGCCTCTCACTGTTCTGGCCTCTCCCGTTGCAGAGCACAGGCTCCGGACACGCAGGCTCAGCGGCCATGGCTCACGGGCCCAACTGCTCTGCGGCATGTGGGATCTTCCCAGACCGGGGCACGAACCCGTGTGCCCTGCATCGGCAGGCGGACTCTCAACCACTGAGCCACCAGGGAAGCCCCTGTTCTACTAAATTTTAAAGACAAACAGTAGGTTTAGCTGAAACATTATTTACTGTACACTAACTCAGGTTATATCGCACTCTTTCAGGATCAGGAATCATTATTTTAAATAATTGATCAGAAGAATACACAAGGTAAACAATTATACCATAGCTAAGTTTACTGAGAACTTACCACATGTGAGTGAGACACATCATACTGTCTCCTTTCTATACTTCATAACAGCTCCATGAGATCAATACTAAAGGTAATAACAAGTCCCCATTTTGCAGATGAGGAAACTGAGGTTTAGAAAGTCACCCAAGTAGTGAGTGGTGGGGACAGGAATTCTGATTCCAGCCCCACACTCTTAATTACTACACAGTGGGAATATTCCTGGTTGTAAAAGGCCAGCTTCACCCTCATGGTGAACCTGGTCTTGGCTGGGGCATGGGCAGTGATTCACAGAGGCTGCCAGGCTTGGCTGGGAGTTGGGGGTACGTGTGTGCATGCCTGTGTGTCTGAGATGGGTCCACCAGCCTGCCATTTCGCATTCAAGAAAAGCTAACAAGCTAGTAAATACAATCAGCCCATAACCCTACCCTGCAATCACAGAGTCAAAAGCTGACCTTTTGTGATCTTTTCATTTCTAAGCAATCCTTAAATTTCAGTTTGGATGGAAACATGAGAGGCTGGGGAGGAGGAACCCAAATGGCCCTCCAGAGGCACCCGTGCTCATTCCCGAGGAAGGGGATCTTGTGCAATGTCTTATTCTTTTTTAAAAAAATAAATTTTATTTATTTATTTATTTATTTGGCTGTGTTGGGTCTTCGTTGCTGCATGTGGGCTTTCTCTTGTTGCAGCGAGCGAGGGCCACTCTTCATTGTGGTGCGCGGGCCTCTCACTGTCACGGCCTCTCTTGTTGCGGAGCACAGGCTCCAGGTGTGCAGGCTCAGTAGTTATGGCTCACAGGCCCAGTTGCTCCACGGCATGTGGAATCTTCCCAGACCAGGGCTCGAACCCGTGTCCCCTGCATTGGCAGGCAGATTCTCAACCACTGCGCCACCAGGGAAGCCCTGTCTTATTCTTAAGGACCGTCACTGTGCCTCTACATCACCATAATCATTTATTTTTAAGAACTCATAGAGGAGATCAAGACAAAGTATTTTTGGTCCTAATCAAACAATTGGTAAACATGGTCTAAGCTCTACAAAAATATACTTGTTTCCTGACTTCCAGGGGAAGGCCTTTCAAAGTTTACTGTGGATGCACATCTCTTGAGGGTCATGCTGAAATGTAGACACTGACTTGGTATGTCTGAGGCCTGAGATTCTGAAAGTCTAACAGCTGGTCTGTAGGTTCTCCTTTGAGTAGCAAGGGTCTAGAGGACCATGGATGTTCAGTCTATTGCAGCTGGTCTTGACCATTAGACTTGCTTGCATGGCTGTGCATGGGTGAACGTATGTGCGTGTATGTGTAAGAGAGACAGTATCTATCTGTATGTATATTTGTGTGTAAATGTGTGTGTGTATGGAAGTGTAGGCATATGTGCTTACATATGTGTATATTTGAGTGTATGCATACATTGTGGAAATAGAACAAAGGTTGTTTATTCAGAGCTCACTATAGCGAAGGAGTCAACCACCATCACTTGTGTTTGGCCGAGACTCAAAAGCAGGCAAGGAGTGGGAAAGCTTTTTAGTGGAAAAAAGGCTTCAGGTGTGTCCTGATTGGAGGCTCTTGTCCTGGGGAAGCTGTAGTTCGGCTAACTAGCAGGGGCCTCCCACGTGATTGGTTAGGGGTGCATATTTGGCCTTCTCTGGTTGGTCCTAAGTTAGAAGAAAGGAGGACCTTACTCTCCACCCTTTCCTTCCGTCCCAAGGACTCAGAATGCAATGATGACTTTTCTTTGTGTCTCATTCTTCCAGAGATACAGTAATGGCTTTGGGATATGCGACAAAGAGGAGAGATTTTTCAACTCACATGAAAAGAAGACATTTTCTGAAAACAGTTTAAAGTATGAAGAACCTATCCTGTGGACCAAGGGTGAGACCCTTGGGAAGGGAGCCTACGGCACGGTAAGTGAAACACAGAACATGTTGAAATAAAAAGTCTCCACTCCTGCTCGACTCCTCCCTCTTCCCTAATCTTCCTGAGTGCCCTCCCCACCCCGCATACTCTTTAACTTAGAACTCTTTCAGTTGGAAGTAATAGGAAACGCAGCCTAAAGTGGCTTGAGGAAAAGGATGTCCACAGCTTTATGTAACTGAAGGATTTGAAGTAGGACTGGCTCTGGGCACAGCTGGTTTCAGGGGTCAAACAATGTCCTCGGGGATCTGGCCTCTCTGTGTCTCCTTCTGGCTCTGGCTCTCAGGCTCCACGGGGTAGTACAATGGCCATTATTGTATTTCAAGCCTCTAATTCTCTGAGGTCCAAGTCCTGTGGGAAAGAAGTCTCTTTGTTCAACGGTTCAAGTTATGTTACCAGAAGTTGGAAGAATCATTGCTGAGTGGCAAAAACAAAAGATGTTCCTTACATTTTGTGAATTGCATAAAAGACCATCTAAAGTCCCAGCACTTTAGATAGTATTTACACAGATTGGTAAAGAGAAGACTGAACCCAAGCCATTACGATACACATTCACTATGCTACTTATCCCACCTTGGCTCCAATGAAACATTCAATTTGCTTAAGTACTTTGCATTTGGGCAGGGATGTATCAGCTTAGAGAAAGACAAGTGTTTGGGAGGCATTTTGTGAACAAGTGTCGTCGTTTACATCTAATAATAAGGCATTGGTTTGCTTCTAGGTATATTGTGGTCTTACTTGCCAAGGACAGCTAATAGCTGTAGAACAGGTGGCTTTGGCTACCTCTGATAAATTAACTACTGAAAAAGAATCTAGGAAACTGCAGGAAGGAGTAGATTAGCTCAAAGCACTGAAACAGGTCAACACTGTGGCCCATTTGGGGACATGCTTGGAGGAGGACATTGTAAGCATTTTCATGGAGCTTGTTCCTGGTGGCTCAATCTCTAGTATTATAAACCATTTTGGGCCATTGCCTGAGATGGTGTTCTGTAAATATACAAAACAAATTCTGCAAGGTGTTGCTTATCTCCATGAAAACTGTGTGGTGCATCGAGATATCAAAGGAAATAATATTATGCTTATGCCAGCTGGAATAATAAAGCTGATTGACTTTGGCTGTGTCAAGCGTTTGGCCTGAGCTGGCTTAAATGGTACCCACAGTGACATGCTGAAGTCCATGCATGGGACTCCGTATTGGATGGCTCCAGAAGTCATCAATGACTCTGGCTATGGATGGAAGTCAGATGTCTGGAGCATCGGCTGCGCTGTGTTTGAGATGGCCACAGGGAAGCCCCCAGTAGCTTCCATGGACAGGATGGCAGCCAGGTTTTACATTGGCGCACACCGAGGGCTGATGCCTCCTTTACCACAACACTTCTCAGAAAATGCAGCAGACTTCGTGCGTGTGTGCCTCACCGGGTGAGAAACTGAAAGCAGGAGGAGGATAAATCCCCGGAGATTCCAAGCAGCTGACGTTTCCCCTGCAATTTATGGCCCATTATAAGCTCTGCTTGGGTTATGAAATCAAGCAGGGAGTGATTTTGTGCTGCAAAGAATCATGATTGGCCATATTGGATGATTGTGTTCCTTGTTGTACCAGGGTATGGGGGTAATGCTTCAAGTGGGAAGTGCCTCAATGAAATGTGGTCCAGACAATACTTCCTCAAGTCAATGGGTGTGCAAAAATTGCTAAGGATCTACTTATTTACCAATGAGACATCTTCCCAGGGACTAGCCATGGTGACATGACATCACCTATGCTTTAGCCTCCCTTCCGTCTCGGGGAACCAGTGTTCTCATTCCTTCCTAAAACCAGCTCTCAGGAGAGTATGTGAGAAATTCATTCGTGTCAAGGGAATGATAGGAACTGATTGATTGATGATTGACAGAGTTAATGTATTGTTTCCCCAGAAACACTTGCATTTAAAGTGAGAGGAAGCATTTTAAGCCGAAGGAACAAATCTCTAATTGGAGTGTTTCAGGCATCAAATGGGTAGTGTTTGGGAAAGCAGAAAAGCCCCAGAAGGTTGCCTGTTTTCTCCTGTCCTGAGGCTTCCTGGTACTTATGGAATAAAGTTCTGTGTAAAATGTTAGAACTGTAGGGAGCTTAGAGATTACTCATTTGTGTGGTTTTCAAACTTTTCTTACCCAGGTACTCTCTGCTCATATGAAATCTTAATTCAAAGAATAAAAGGTAAAGGCAGAGAGATGGCTTTGGTTAAAGTGTGTATATGTATATACATGTATGTGTACGGTGGAGGGGAGCTAAAGAGTAGGTAGGGTAGGGGTGCTCAAGCCTATGTACCTGGCCTCTACGATGATGTAGAACAGCCTAAAATCCATCCACCTAGTGAGGCTCAACATTCAGTTGCATGTGCAGGATGAGGACGGCCTGAAACAAACAAAATTTCTTGCCTTTCAAGGAAGTATGCTTTCTTTTTTATCTTTTTTTTTTTTGCGGTACGCGGGCCTCTCACCGCTGTGGCCTCTCCTGTTGCGGAGCACAGGCTCCGGACACGCAGGCTCAGCGGCCATGGCTCACGGGCCCAGCCGCTCCACGGCATGTGGGATCCTCCCGGACCTGGGCACGAACCCGCGTCCCCTGCATCGGCGGGCGGACTCTCAACCACTGCACCACCAGGGAAGCCCGGAAGTATGGTTTCTTATTGCTACATGAAAAATTCTAGTGCCCCAGCTTTCAGCAAACATATATGGCAACCTCCAGCTCCTTGAATAGGTTCATTTTATCTTTCTCAGTTAACCTCCAGAACCCACAGGCCTCCCTGTCTGCCGATGAGTGTGTCTCTTTCAGACTGTCTCCCTCTCCCAGCACGTGTATACCAATCAGCATGTCCTGGTTGATTTCAGGGGATCACATAGGCCAGGGCAACAATGCATACTCCAGGGTTGCAGTTCTGGGCATCCCTACATGCAGAGATGCCGTAAGCGTTCCAGCATGGATTTTGCGGACAGAGCTCCAGGCACAGAGCTGCCCCCCAGCACCCCCACCAAAAAGAAAAACGCCTCACAAAAGGGACATAAAGGTATTAAGAATATCATATAGACCAGTACTAGTCTTGGAGATTGGTCTTAGCTCTTAAACATACTGCAGTTGCTTTGTTCTGAATTGAACAATTATCTATTATTGATCCACAGAAAGTGCTTGCTATTCTCATTTTCTTTCTAGTTCTCATTACACACACACACACACACACACACACACACACACACACACACACACGGCTCTAAAGAGAAAGTGTAGAATATTTTTTTCTGGCTCTCCTTTTGAACGACTGCTTCATAAACTAAGCAATACACAACTCACATCAGTAGTAATCAATTAACAGCGTTGTTGCGAAGGGTAAGGGAAATGGTGTATGTAAATTGCTTAGTACAGCTTGGGGTATGTAATTAGGGCTCAACAGTTAATAACCCTTTGGGAGAATACTAATACACCTTACCTAATGAGTGTCATATTGCAAGCCTGCAATTCTATGCCAGAGACCCTAAGGAGTCTAGAATCTTGCCTGTTGTCTATGACAATAACTTCTTGGAGGTGTGGATAGTCATAAATAAGGGGGTAAGGCACTCTTAAAGATTCAGAAGTAGAGATGATCAGGTAAAAATCAGGAACAAGGGGCTTCCCTGGTGGCGCAGTGGTTGAGAGTCTGCCGGCCGATGCAGGGGACATGGGTTTGTGCCCCGGTCCGGGAAGATCCCACATGCCACGGAGCGCCTGGGCCCGTGAGCCATGGCCGCTAAGCCTGTGCGTCTGGAGCCTGTGCTCCGCAACGGGAGAGGCCACAACAGTGAGAGGCCTGCATACCACACACACACACACACACACACAAAAATCAGGAACAAGGACTGAACAGAAATCAACCTGGGGAAGCAGTAAGAAGCATGGCTGGGGCTACTCCTATGGGCAGGTCTCAGAAGTTCTGGGAAGTCAGGCCAAGGAGTTTAACTTTGTTGAGATAGGCAGTGAAGACCAGAGGACTGCAAAGGATTTGGGGTAGAGAATGCCATGAAGAAAAAGGTCTTTGGGGAGGCAGGTCAGACAGCAGATTCAGTAGAGGGACCTCGAATGGAGGCCATTCTGGAATCCAGAGTTTGGGTTTTGATGGTGATGGAAGCAGTGGGAGTGTAAAGACGATTCCAAAATATCAGTATTTCCGGGACTTCCCTGGTGGTCCAGGGGGTAGGACTCCACGCTCCCAATGCAGGGGGCCCGGGTTTGATCCCTCATCAGGTAACTCGATCCCACATGCATGCCGCAACTAAGAGTCCACATGCTGCAACTAAGACCTGGCACAGGCTAAATAAATAAACATTAAAAAAATATATATCAGTATTTCAGAGGAAGGTGAATCAGGACTTGGTGATAGAGGATGATAGGATCTCATGGTTTTGAACGTGGATAATGGAAGAAGTAATAGAAAGTTGTGAAAGAGGAACAGGGGAGGAAGTTGAAGGAAACATTTGAAGCTGTGGAATTGTTGCTCAGGAAAGCAGTGAACATTGGAAGTGCATATTTGAAAATCATAAGGTTGGTAGCTATAATCATGAAAAAATGAGGGGGCTGAGGAAAATGTTTTTGAAAATGCTCATGGGAGAAGATAACAGAATATGCATAGAATTAAGTCCAGTACACAACTGGAAGAAAGGGAAGGAGGGGAGTTGCCGCAGTGTGGGAGAAGCACGAAGAGGACAGTTTCTCTTAAGTAGAGACTGTTTCAGAGAAAACGGGGTAGTGAATACTTCAAATGCTACAGAGATGACAAGGAGGGTGAGCTCATTAAATTTGGTAAGGAGAAGGTCACGGTTAGTTTTAAAAGAGCAATTTCTATAGAGAAGAGTAGGCCAAATGGTAAGGATTTAGGTTAGTGAATGTTGAAAAAGAAATCTTCGGGTTTGACCAACTTAGAGAAATTTGGCAGGAATAGAAGAAATAGGATGGCAGCTAGAAATGGTAGTCATTTAAGGATTTTTTTGAAGAGAAGAGATTTCTGCATATTTTGAAGGCAGGAGAAAGAGCCTCCAGAAGGGGAGAGGTTTTTTTTTTTAGAATGATTTTTGGTCACTTGCTTTTTTTTTTTTTTTTTTTTTTAAGCTTCTTTGTTTTCAGAAGAACCAACATCTCCATGATATGTGGACCTTTGAGAAGATCTAGTGTCTAATACATCCAAATGGGCTAATGCACTTTTTTTTTTTTTTTTTTTTTTGGCGGGACCCGGGG
>NW_006790915.1:60307-71694 GCF_000442215.2 Lipotes vexillifer | reverse complement strand
TCTCCCATCGCGGAGCACAGGCTCCGGACGCGCAGGCTCAGCGGCCATGGCTCACGGGCCCAGCCGCTCCGCGGCATGTGGGATCCTCCCGGACCGGGGCACGAACCCGTGTCCCCTGCATAGGCAGGTGGACTCTCAACCACTGCGCCACCAGGGAAGCCCGGTCACTTGCTTTTTAACGTATTTTATTTTTATTTCCATTTTTACCTGGGATGTTCTTGGTGGTCATCTGCTTCCAAAATGCTCAAGATAGCCAGTTTAACGAAAAGAATGCCTTTGGAATAGGTCACTGCAGATAACCAGTGACTGGTTCATTAGTTCATTGACTAGTTCATTGGCAAAAGCTTTTTGATTTCTTGAGGGGGAATAAACCTAAGCCACAAGAGTACTAATTAAGTAGCTGCCTCCCTTTATGCTCATCCAAGAGTGCCCCAAATGGGATTATTCAAATTAATCACCAAAACATATTTAAATGTCTACTTCTTAAAAGTTTTTCAATCCTGGATATCTCTAAATTTAAAAAATAAATTTCATGCTAACTAAAAATGCATTAAACTGTACATCTAAAAGCGTGAATTTTACTGTGTATAGATTATACCCCAAACAAATTGAGCGAAAGTACAATGGAAAGGAGGGACTGGTTTTGAATCATAAAAGGTACTAATTTTTGAATTAGTATGTGACAGTTTCAAAGTTGTATATGCATTTTTAAACATTCTCCCAATGGAGACTTCCCTGGTGGTCCAGTGGCTAAGACTCCCTGCTCCCAATGCAGGGGGCCTGGGTTTGATCCCTGGTCAGGGAACTAGATCCCACATGCTGCAACTAAAAAGATCCCTCAAAAAATAAAATAAAATAAAATAAAATAAAAAGATCCCTCGTGTCACAACTAAGACCCGGTGCAGCCAAAAAAAAAAAAATTTTTTTTTTAATTCATTATTAAAAAAAAATTCTCTCAATGAATTGGGATCAACATATACACACTACTATATATAAAATAGATAACTAATAAGGACCTCGTGTATAGTACAGGGAACTCTTCTCAATACTGTGGAATGACCCACATGGGAAAAGAATTTTAAAAAGTGGATATATGAATATAATTGATTCACTTCACTGTACAGCAGAAACTAACAAAACATTGTAAATCAACTATACTGCAATAAAAATTAAAAAAAACACTCTCCCAGTGAGTTAGGTGTTATTGTTATCCCCGTTTTACTGATGAGGAAAGAGTTGGAGTCCCTCACCTAAGATCACACAGTTAAAATCTGGAGTCTGGACTCAATCCGAATCTGTTTGACTGGCAGAGGCTGTACTTCCATTGTTAAAGTTGGCATTTTGAGTCAACTGAATCTAGTTGGCAGGCACGATACTGGGTGCTGTTTACTCTGTGTTTTTTCCCCTTCCTAGGGACCAGCATGAGTGACCTTCTGCTGTCCAGCTCCTGAAGCACTCCTTCTGGAAGAGAAGTCACTGAACATACATCAGGACCTTCTTCCCAGCCCCACTACAGATCACTCCGTTACTGCTTCATTGCAGAAACGATGGCTAAGGGACCCTTGTTTTCCTACTGGAAAGTCAATCTAACCCAATTTAACCAGATCCTGCAGTGGCACTAACTGAAAAGTTTGTTACAGGTTAGCCTTCTCAAGCTTCAGGCACAATTACCCATATACATAAGAAAGTTGTCTTAAAGGGTAACAACAGAAAACCTATTCCAGTGTTTGTAGTTTTGATTATCCAGTAACTAGTCTCTCGCTTTATACAATACTTCCTTTTATTTTTGGCCTGTCAATTTTAATGTCATTAAATTGTAGAAACAAGAATAAAATGTATTTTCTTGCTTGATGGGTAGACACTTTTTAATTCTTACAAAGGAGAGTAGAGGAAGGTGAGAAGGTAAAAGTAGAAAGACGCTAGATTCAGTTTACTTAGGCAGCAACCTTAACGCTGCAGACTATAGGGGCCTCAAAATTAACAGGAAGAGCTAAGGGCCTTGGCGTTTCATTACCAGAGGGTCCCCTAACTCCTCAGAAGTCTCCACTTACAAGAAATTGGGCTCTTCAAGGTGTTTCCATAAACCTCAGGCTGCCTTCTCTGTGACTGGTTGTGTTTTGAGGTCTTCATGTATTTTACAGTGTGAATTAGAAAATTACTGCATCGAGAACCAGCTAAACCTAAGCCAGCTGGTGGGATAAAAGCTCACTGATCTGTTAAGTGGAGACTGGGTGAGCATATAAACTTTTCCAGGGCACTTTTGCTCACTTCACCTGAAGGAAGGACACCCCTGCTAAGGTCACTCTTCACTTTCATTCCCAGAACATTGGAAAGCCTTGCAAAAATGAACAGGGACAAGTTGTCAGAGTTATTACAAGATTTTAAGTTGGTGGACTGAGCATTTTTGGTAATGTTTCGGTTGCTGTGACTCCATTCATCTACTAAATTTCACTGACACCTGTCGTCTTAAGCTAGGTCTACAGATTTTTTTTTTTTTACTAGCTACTGTCATTTGAAGATGGCACAACTACAAACTAACTTTAGGTGAATTCCAACACCAGTTGTCTGTCAGACTTTGTCAAAATCAAGCTGCTACTGCAGAAGTTTTTGAAATAAATGTGAAATGCAGTCCAGCTGAGATAAAAGCTTTTACTTTGGCCAACATGTTTAGAGGGGTCTTTGCGGGTGTACCTTCCTTCTCTCTCTCCAGTTTGCAGAGTTCTTCCCTTATATTTGATAAAAATTTAAGGGATATGTCCCTTATTTTACTTACCTGTATATCAACATAACACCATTTTAAGTAGGGTTTAATTTTTTAATCTTAGTAGGGATTTCAGCATTCTTTAAAATCTGAATGATGGTATCTGATTTCGGAGCAATTACCTATTTACATTCAACCCTATTAAACCCTATGAAGCAAGGGCAGGGACTAAGACATGTTTATACTGTGTATACAGATCACAGTAATGGACACATGAAGTTGCTGTTAACAAACCTACCCCTCTTCTACTGATACAGAAAAATACTGAACACTAATTTCACAGAACCTTCAAAACCTGTATGTTTTTAATAGGCAAGCCTTGATATTAAGAGCTTTCTGTTGTTCTGTCATTCACTGTGTTTATCATTGCCCAGGTTGCTCTCTTTATATCTTCCTTTAGGAGGCAGAGGTCCTACCTAAAAGGAGACTGAGAGGGAAGAAAGGTGTGGGCTGGGAGGGCTAGCATTCCTCGAGCTCTTAATGGAGAAAGGCCTATCATTTAATTCTGCCTGTTGCTTGGGTCGGTAGTAGTCTCATTCTATTAATGCACAGTGAGGCTCGGAGGTACTTAACTTTCTCAAGGTCAAGTTGGGATTGCCACCCAGATTTGTCCGACTTTAGAGCCTTCTCATTGCTGCTTCCCAGATTTGTAGTTTATGAATCAGTTACAGTTTTAAGTTTTACGCAAACAAAACTCCACAGATTCTGATAAACAAATTCACCAGTCCAGTGACTTTGATGACTTTAATGGTGTCAAAAGCTTTTCCTTTTTCACTTAGCAGCAACACTGCCTTCCCTTCTATGACTATCTTCGCTTCTCACCATGAACACCACGCCAGTTTTCAATCACATTCAGAAGCGCATTTCATTTCATACTGAATGGGTCTCAAGCTCAACCAAAGTAAATTTAACTCCCCAGGTAAAATCCTGACAGTAGTTCCAGCTCTAGAGCATCTCCTTAACTTTAACCTACTTTAGCCCACTGGACATTCCTCAGTGTCTGAATGAGGGTTGCCGCTGTGGAAAAGAGCGAGCTCTGGATTATGGGGTTGGGGAGTGCACAGGATTCCACTTACTTGCTTTCCGCACTCTCTCCTGCTTGACAACAGCAGTCCTGGGCCTTTAGTGTACTGAGTAGCTCCAAGATAAAAACTCACTTAACCTGCTCAATGAGCATCAAAAGCCTCCATCACGTACCAGGCCATCTTTATTCCTCATACTTGCTGTACTTGCAAGTATTCAGTTTAAGGCAGCTATATAATAAAGCAACTTGCATTTAAAAAAAGCTTTTGACTTGAAAGTACTGGCTGTAGGCAGTCTGCATCTTCATGGAACGTTAACAAGAAGAGTTGCTGTGTACGGCACTGTGCTGTGAAAAGCTGAAATAGCAAACAGTCCTGAGGAAAAGCTGTGGCACTTTGTCTCACTGTTATGACTTCTCAAACTTGTGATAAATGATGGCTGAATTTGTCTCTAAAGCACTTGCTCCTATAGATTATGACTTGAAAGACCAAAGAAAACTGATCTTGGGTATATGCCTGGACATTTGTAAGGTCTCAATAGCCGGTTAATTTCACGGCAATATGATTAAAAACCCTCATTTAGTGAAGCCCTATATTGCTTTGGGAGGTGGTGTTGGGGGGAGAAACAGGCAGGTCATATACTAGAGCTAAAACAAAAACGTATAATTTTTTCCATTATATTAAAAACAGCAGGGGGTGAAAGTGATGAAACAATGGAGTACGGTGAATTAGTAAATGGGATTTACTAACTTTGGTTAAAGGGAATTACCAAACTTTGTGATGTTCCTAAATAAAGCTCATGTAATTTATTATATATATAAAAAAAGACGCCCTTACTGCTGTTATCAACATAAAATGAAGACAAATCTTTTAATGTGATTTCAAAACTTTTATATTTAGGCTTAAAATTCATGCAAGAGGAAGTAACTTGTCTATCTCAGCTCGATTTTATGAAAAGCCATTGCAAGGCTTCCATTTTCTTTCTCAAGCGTGAGGTGTAGGAAAATCGGGGAGGGAGGGAAGGTGGTTGGAAGGAGCAGCAATATTAAAGCAGTTTATGATTAAATTTCTCAGGGATAATTCCCCTTGCAGATAATTACAATTACTCTCTGCCTTTTGTGAAGGTGACGCAGGAGGGTACACAAGAAAATCCCAAAGTATGAATCAGAATGAACAACTTAAATTCTGGCAACGGTACACATGCAGTGTTTAATACACACTCAAGTCTACTGCACCTGGATTGGGCCTTCACCACTCTCCCCAACTCCCAAAACATGTTTCTATTAGGATTCTTTTCAATGCCATCTATTCCATTTATTCCCTGATCACCCAAGCCTTAAACCTCACAACCCAATGAATAGGTACTATTACTGACATTTTGTAGATTAGGAAATCAAGGCACAAAGTAATTTACCCAAGGACATCAGGTACTAAGTGATGGGGTTGAGAATGGAGTATGGACAATCTGATCTCAGTGGTCATACTCCTTGATGATATATGAAGTCACTCAAAGAGTAACTTTTATATTTGAGACCTTATTTCCCACATCTCCCAGGGACTGAAAATTATTTCTGATTCACATTAACAAGACATGTTAGAGCCTTGGATTTATGTAGTCAATAAACAAACTTTATTAATTATTCCTTGTAATAGATACTGAGCTGAAATTCAATGTCTAATTGAATTCATACCATATACACAAACTCCTGTTTTAGATTTTCTATCAGCAAACATCCTGTTCAATAGTCCTTGGGGGTTTTGAGTACATTCACAAAATGAAATCCCAATTTGCTGACAACAAATGAGCACGTGTGAAGTTTTTCAAAGTAAGGAAGCTGCTTGAAAAACACAACTTAAAAAAAAAGAATGTACTCATTACTTAACAATAGGCAAATAAAGTTAAACCAACCACTAAACAGGTTTTAAGTGAGGCTTCTTCCCAGAACTTGGAGGTAAAGGAAATTAGCCCTCAGAATTTACTTTTGAGATTAATGGATCACAGCAAACAGGTTAAGTCACTTTTACGACACCAGAATTACTACTAGCCACACAGCCTTCAATGTATCTTGCTTATCTAGCTACCTTAAGAAACTTCAGGCAGAATACATACTAATAAGTTAACAGAAACAGAGGAGTCATAGAAACAAAAGCTGGCTGTGCCCAAATTAACATTGTGGAATAAAAAATGGATGCATAGCATCAGACCTAAAACCCTCAGAGCACTCCAGATCCACTGGCAAGATCACCTCTACTGCAATGACAGACGTTTCAGAGGCAAACTTCTCTTACAAAACAAGCAAACTTCTGATTATTTGGCTTACATGTGTCTGCTTACAGCAATCAAATTTCAGATATTAATATAGCTGTGAATTCTCAAATTAACACATTAGTACCATAACCTGGGACCCTAGAAGGGTAGGAACAGAATGTGCTACTTTTCCAACTCAAAAACCCCTAAATCAGCCTATCACAAACAAACTGGTACATGAGATTAGCATGTGTCACCAAGTTTCCCTCATGTGTGGGGTTTATTAATCCTTCATCTGGGTAAATGTGGTTAATGAATCCTACTGTATCCCAAGAAAGCACAGACTGCTGAATCAAGAATTCTCCATAACCAAAGCTCTTATTTTTCTTAGCAAAGACATCTTAAAAATCACCTAGCTATTTAAGCACAGTAGTAAGTGAGAAACAATGGCTTTTCTGTTTAGATAAAATTCGGGAATGGTGAAGTATCTTGACAGTAGAACTGTCTCCCTTTAGAGATATTACCATGTTTTTAAAAATCCTTATTTCCATAGTAAACACAAAACCTAAAATATCTAATCAACCAAGGGTACTCTGAGAGTACATAATAGTCATGCATGTGCAAGCAGTGGTTTATTTCTAAGATTAGTTAAGGAATAAAAATCAGTAACTTAAATTCTCAAATATAACCAGAAAATGTGCTTAAAATGTTTTAAGGCAAGACATTTGGTAACTAACAAACACATTTCAAATTTGGTTATCTGAAATAGTCATTTCCTTTCAACTATCTGAAACTAGTCATTTCTTTAGTTCAAAGAGGATAGGCCAGAAAAGTAATGTATCCTACATAATTATTATCTGTTCGCACAAAGTAGTGTAAGCACCCCTTATGACATTCTGCATGAAACCATGTATCATGGTAGAAATTTTCTTTTGACGCTTAAGAACTCTAACAAGAACAAATCTGCATACACAGAGAAGATCAAGATGCACTTGTAACTGTTTTCAAAGATAAACCTTGGGGTGACTACACAACTTTTCAGTATTTAAATACCTGCATCAAGAAATGAACCTCAGGGTTAAACAAGAAAAAGGAACTAGGACATTATGCAAGGTCTCACCACTCAAGGATACTACCATCAGTTTATTTGGTAAAGTAAGCCTCTGAGAATGTTTCTGTGAAAAAACCACTCCTTTGCTTTGGTTCTGAAAATATTGTATTTTAAAATAGCTAAGGCAAATATTTAGGGGGCACAGCTCAATATTGAAAAATTAGTTGAAAGAGGTAGAAGTAAAGCCTTTCTATGTAATGTGCTTCTGCATAAAGGTAACAAATCTATGATCTTTGATCTAGGGAAAACACAACTAAAAAATGAATCACTCTTTTATAGGATGTTTAAAGATAATGCTTTTTAATAGTTCAAATATTTTTTAAAATCTCATCAAAAATGTATCACCTTAACAGTACTTTGCACATGTGGAATTTCATACCTAAATTTGATACTATTTTGGTTTACTTATGGCTACTTACAAGAAGACTCAGTAATAATGTCCATTCATTGGAGTCTTTTTCTTTGGTTGAGCCTATTGGGACCAGGCTGATGAACTACTTTATGCAAATGAGATGGTTAAATTCATGGCAATA
This sequence comes from Lipotes vexillifer, assembly GCF_000442215.2. Classification (NCBI taxonomy): domain Eukaryota; kingdom Metazoa; phylum Chordata; class Mammalia; order Artiodactyla; family Lipotidae; genus Lipotes; species Lipotes vexillifer. Next base: position 64,019 of record NW_006790915.1, on the reverse strand, counting down.
TGAATTATAAGGGTTCGCATTTAATGGAAACGAAACTTAAAAGAAATTCCATATTTTATCCCCATTGTGGTTTACGGAAGCTAATATCCTGTTCAGAGGTTGAAGAGTTTGAATAGCTCACACAATCCTGTAAAAATTCCAACTGGCTGCCCTTTAATAAATAAAGTCATTGTAAAGAATTACATTTACAGAGTGAAAAGTGAATACATAGCATTTCAAATTCAATTTTGGAAGTACTAATAAGTACTGACCCATAACAATATACACTAGCTACCTTTTTAACTGTCCATCATTAGCACCAATAAAGATTCAACAAAATTACCTTTATTCTCACATCTCAAGACAATTCTGCAAATTCTTAGTGAAGTATAGTCACAGACCTTAAATATTCACATTGTTTTCTATGTCATACTGAAAATAAGTTCACTACTTTTCTGGATACTCTTTACAAAATCTTATTAAAATTCCTGGTATTATCACCCCAATTATACAGTAGCACAATCACCCTACGTCGTTTCACATGATAGCTCCTTAGAGGTTTCACATCTAAATTACCAAGAACAAAACCCTTCCCTCCCTCATCTTGCACTCATCTTAATTCTATACTAGTCCTTGGATTATGTACCACTGTAAAAGTATAACTGTATCAAAATTACCATGTTTATGGATACAATAATATGTCATACAGAGTAACAAAGTTACATGTAATGACAAAAATTACTAAAGTTATGCCAGACAAGAACAAAGTTAGGACATGCTAGCTAGGCAAAGTCCCTAGAAAGAGGATCCTAGTATCCTAAGTTCAAATAACAAAATAATGAACAATTATCTTAAAAAAAAAATTATAAAGCTACTGGCAAATCAGGTAATTGCTAAATAAGAGTAGAGCACGAGATTAAACTCTCTAATATTTACAACTGCAACATACTTGAGTAAAATTACAATTGTGCACATATCAGTGGCTTTGTAACAAAAATAATTCATATACATAGAGGAAAAATTAAGACAGTTTTCAATTCAACAGAAGTTGAATTCAACCTATCTCAAAGATACTCAACAGCCCAAAGATTTACCACAGAATTGAAGATTAGCTGATAAACCAGAGCCATGTTACCGGCATTTAAGACGAATTTTAAACAAGTTAAAGTCTATTGTTTGTTCCGAAGTCAGAAGACTGTGCAAACTTGACTTCAACAGGAATATACTGAGATGTGCAAACAAATGTAAAACCTCCACTAGCTGTTTACCTGGAGGCTTACCTTTTTTTTTTCTCAGTGAGCTTCCTGTTAACAACCATAAGCTATAAATACAGGTACAATGCACAGTCAGTGATCTTTTTGTTTTATTTATTGTTAGAATATAAAAGAACTGAAAGAGCAATAAGTTTAATTTCATTTTTATAAGGAAGACTGCATTTACCTGAAAAAGAAATATGGCATCACACACAAACACGCTTCAGGGGAGGAGTATGTTTAAGAACATGGTGTCCTTCTGAACGCTAAAGGAAAAGCGATTCCTGTTTACTGTTAAAATACGTAGTGTTAAAGTTCTCTATTTAAGAAAAAGACTTACTAATTCTTCACTAATGTAAGTTTTTGTGAATTTAGTTTTCAAATCACAGTAATCTACATAACCATTATTAACAGCTCTGTGTTTATAGTACTGCAACAAGCCAACAAACACTTAAATGCACTTCACATCAAGAGTATGTAAACTTTATTTTTTCCTCTTCAAGCCTTCAGAAAATTAGGGGCTATTTCAGCAGCCAATCTGGTCAGAACCTCTGAAGGCAGAATCAGTGCCTCACAGTGTAAATGACCATCTGTGGCACTGCATACCCATCTGGTAGTGAAGTGTCCCCCTTCAGTGGCTTCCAGTAAGGCCTAGAGTTTAAGGTTAACATGAAAAAGTGCCACCTTTGTTTTAGATTAGTGATGGACTCTGACAAGATAAAATAAAGTTATTCTGTATATTGTTATACTTACAAGCAGCTCCAATCCTGAGTATTTATGGTAATATCTAAACATACAAAAATGTATGTACATTTTTCTCCACTTTCTTGTAAACAGTTGTCAGTATACTGTTTTATCCCTTTATCATTGAAACATGCAAATCATACATACGAGTATAAATACACAAAAGAAAACAATTTACACTCATTCAAAAGCCAAGCAACAACAAAAAATAGCTACAGTATTCAAATTATAAATAAACGAATGCTTGAGGCATCTTATATTCCTAGAAGCAGCCAGCCATTCACCCTAATGTTCTTAGCTGCAATTGTAGAAATACTGAGTTTTGCACCTTCCATGCTTTTACAGTATTTATAACACTATCATATGTGGAGATAAAGACTTGTTTACTATAATCTCTTCTTTTCAGAATGAAGAATAAAGCAGCACTTACAAATATTGAAGCAGTGGCAGTAACAGCAGGTGTTACCACTGCTAGATCAGGAGGAAGTTTTCCATTCTAACAATTTTTAAATTAAAAAAGTAAAGGAAAAATTGACCTAAACAAATGATTACATGTTCATTCCTTGGGCACTTAACAGCGAGTCCAGCATGTCGAATGTGTCTTTGTAGTCCATATGCTGGCTGTTTGTACTGTACTCGTGATTGACATCAGGACCGTTGGTCTCCACTGGCTTCTTGTCCAGTTTCACGAGGGTGCTGAGATGTCCGTAGCCCACCTGGTATGTGACAGGGGGAGGAGGGGGTAAGGGATGGTTAAAAACAGAGTTGTGAGAGGATACATACTGCTTAACAGAGGAGGAAGAACTAGATGAACTACCTGAACTTTTGGAACTTTTGCTCATTTTGGAGTGATGGTTGTGAGATGCATCATTGATATGCAGCTTCTTCCTTGAAGAGCTGGAACTAGAGGAAATGCCATCACTGCTCAGGCCAACAGGACTCCTCAGAACAGCGGGTGGTATCCCATCAGCACTGTGCTTGCTGCCACCACTGCTGCTGCCACTGTATGAGTGGGAATACTTGTGACTGCTGGGGTGGTGGCGGTTGGAAGGATGCTCCTTGTGCTTCTCCTTATGGTCCCTGCTAATATGCGGGCTGGAATGCTTGCTCTTCCCACTGCCTTCATCAGAAGAGCTGTGTCTTTCTGAGGAAGAAACTTTTATCTTCATTTTCAGTTCTTCTTTACTGACACTTTTATCAGTGGGTGGTATTGGAATCCGTAATTTCAGCGATCCACTCTTTTCCTTCTTATCTGCCATATATTTTTCAGGTTTTTCAGCACTTGTAATGGGAATTTTCATTTTAATGGGAGAGGTTACAGAACTGCTGCTGGCTGCCTGGGACTGTACATGTTTGTGTTGCTGTTCTACCTGGGCAGCTATATAATGATCCCTTGCATCCAGATCAAGGGTTTCTAGCTTACGTTTTTCTCTGTATTTATCTAACGACATTTTCTGAGGAATTACTCCAGGAGTAGCAGAACTTGGCCCATGGTGTTTACTGCTTCCTGCTTTATGAGTATAATCTTGCTTAATAGAAGAATGGTCAGAAATTTTGTCAGGTCTGTGATGTAGTCCTGAATGCAGTGATACAGAAGGTCCCTGCTGGAAGTTGATGCTGTACTGGCTACCAGACAAAGATGTCTCCTGTTTCTGTGAATATATCTGTTCTGTCCTTGCTGACTCTTGATGTTGAGGCCATTCTTGGTGTGATGACAAACCATATGAGGTACTTGG
>NW_006790915.1:51480-60297 GCF_000442215.2 Lipotes vexillifer | reverse complement strand
GCATTCCTGTTGCTAGCACTGACAAATTATCAGATGCATGGCTGTCTTGAACAGATATATTTCCTGAATTTAGAGGTACTGGTGCAGGGAATGTTGATGTAGATGGTTTCTGAAAACTTGGGTTGGTAGGCACACCAGTAACACTATCTACTAAAATGGAATTCTGGACCAAAGATGAACCAAGAAGTGGTGTTTCTGATACTTGTCCATCTACTTTTGGTTTCTTAGCCGCCTGATTAGCCTATTTAGATAAAACACAGAAGAAGCAATGACAGCAAAGGAATTTAATACAAATTTCTTTGCTTATAAAAATTCTATATTAAATACATGGAAATAAAATCACCTGGGGTTTCACTTTATGTTGCCAGTAAATAAATATCTTATTTAGAGGCATAAAAAGGATATAAATAGTTGAAAGCACTGGTTTTAAATTAGATGCAGACTAAATCCTAGCCCAGCATTTGAGTAAGGAATTTAACTCGTCTAAGCTTCAATTTTCCTGTTTGTAAAGTGAGGAGACTATTTCCACGGTAATCACTATGAGAATTAAATAAGGAATTTATAAAGTATTTATAGCAAAGTCTACTGGACACCGTAGTTGAATAAATTATGAGTGTATGTAGCTTATGAAACACTGTAATTACTTACGAATACTGGAAATAAGAATATTTAACCACAAAAATTCAAACTGATTGGCTATGTAGTTAACAAATTGATGTTCTAAAAACCCGCCAATTCTCTTACCCTCCAGTTTCGAATCCTCTTCAACCTACTAGGCGTTTTCTCCAATATTTGTAGAAACTCATGTGTTAGCTCTAAAGATAAAATTCAAATTTAAAACTTAGAAGGTGCCTTTAGATTTAGAATTCTCTCAAGTGGGCAATATTAGAAAGAAAGCTCAAGAGTTCATCTACTTCACTATCACCCTCCTAATTCAACCATCAGCACATACAGAAGTAGACACAGCTCTGAAATGGTATTTTCAAAGATGAATCTTAAAAAATTTGTTTTAATTAAACAAAACAAAACACTCCTCCCACACCCCCCTGATTTTATAGGCTTACTTAGAATCTCTGGAAAATTTAGTCACATTTAAAAAATTCCTTCCAAATAGAAAATCTCTCTTAGGCAAACATCATAGTAGTAATTGGGATGGGCAAGATCCATCAGTAGATTCTTTAAAATCAGTGGGCAAACGTTTAAAGAAAAAGAATATTTGTGTAATCCCAACATACCGTCCTCAAGATATTAATTATAAAGAGAAAATCAGTAACTTTATGACCTTAACCAAGTGATCATGATTATCATTACCAGCAATACGACATATCAACATGATACCCCATGATAAAATGCACAGTAGGATACAACCACTTGTGTGGTGATATTGCCAAAAATGCATAACTTCACTCTAGTAACGGGAAAACATCAGACGAAACTCCAATTGAGGAACATTTTATAAAGTAACTGACCATTCTTCTTCAAAGTGTCAAGGACATGAAAGAAAAGGAAAGATTGAAAAATTATCACAGATTGGAAGAGATTAAAGGGGCATGCCAACTAAATGGAACATGGGATTCTAGAATAGAAAAATGGCGGAAATTTGAGTAAAATCTGTAGTTAATAGTATTATACCAATGTTAACTTCTTTGTTTTGATAATCATGTTATTATTATAGAAGATGTTAACCTTAGAGAAACTGGGTGCAAGGTATAATAGTACAGAATCTGTACTATTTCACAATTTCTTTAGATTTAAAATCATTTCAAAGTTAAATGAAAAAAATTCCTTTACCTATACCCATAACTTCCTAGCAATCAACACTAGTAACATTATCAGTAAATCACCCTGGTTATATTTTTACAATTTCTTTCCTAAAATTTAGGATTACAATGAGATGACCCACTTTTCCAAAGTGGTGTGGTTATGATGAATTATAGTTTTTGACTCCAAAATAGTGTCATTAATGAAGTTATTGGCCACTCTCAAGACAAATAATATTAGTCAAATGAATTACAATGTCACAGAACATTATTAATGCCAATTTAATAGAGACTAGATTCATGCAAAAACTTGGCACCATTATATGCTCACAAGCTGTGACAACTAATTCCTGCTAAAGTCTCAGGAGCTTTTCGATTCAGTCTGGATGAAAACAATCTAATGTCTGTACTACCATTTCTTCATCTGAAAAAAAAAAAGACCACTTTTCTACTTGGACACAGCAGTAAGTCTAGCAGACATATGCCTTTGGGTCCAAAATTAACAATAAATTGTTTTGACTCAAATTCAGAAAAAATTCAAGTTATAAAAAACACATGAAGGTTTGTTACTAATCATTAAAAAAACCAAAACAACCAAGCCCCCCCCCCCAACCCTGTTACAGGTAGGCCAAATACAAGCCAATGTTGTTTTGGGGACAGTCATTAAATGAATTATTTTAGTAAACACTGATGCTTCAGACACCATGATAAAATTCAGATACTCTTAGTATCTTATACTTTGTTACTTTATTTTTATGGGATCACAATGTGATCCCACAAAAATGTGAGAAAAGGGTGCCACATAATATGTTGAAATTTTCAGTGTGTTAAGTGTCCAAGATTCCTATTCAGTGGTTCTCCAAATGAATAATGTACTTGAGCCTTTTCAGAATAGAAGCAAAGGGATATTTAGGTGCCTCCTGTTGTGTCAAAAAAAGACTTTACCTATTGATACAATTTAAGAGCAGGATAAAAGGCAGATTACTCGCTTTCTGTGTGCTTTATTTTAGCACCATATATACAAACTATTTTTATTAAGTTTATGCCTATTTTATCTTATCTACTGACTGCTAAAGTAAGACGGTGGCATAGGTAACCTAATTTCAAGTCACAGATGGAAAAAAAAAAAGCCCCCACTAGTTTTTTATTTTTTTGCGGTATGCAGGCCTCTCACCACTGTGGCCTCTCCCGCCGCGGAGCGACGCACAGGCCTAGCGGCCATGGCCCACGGGCCCAGCCGCTCCGCAGCACACGGGATCCTCCCGGACTGGGGCATGAACCCGCGCCCCCCGCATCGGCAGGCGGACTCCCAACCACTGTGCGACCAGGAAAGCCCCTAGTTTTTATTATTATTAAATTTTTTTTTTTTACTGGAGTATAGTTGCTTTACAATGTTTTTTTTTTTGCCCACATCTCGCAGCACGCAGAACCTCCCCGACCAGGGATCGAACCCGCATCCCCTGCAATGGAAGCATGGAGCCCTAACCACTGGACCTCCAGGGAAGCACCCCCCCACACTAGTTTTTAGAAGATGTTATTTCAACTCACTGAAGATTTCCTACCACTCTGAATAACCTTTAAAAAAACCTCTGACAATGTAAGGAAAAGAGGATAATCATGCGGCAGTAATACAGCATGAGGTATATAATCCGGGAGAAATTTTTCAGGGAGGAAAAAAAAAATACCAAAACAAAATCAAGAGACCTAACAAAAAGCATATTTTACCACAAGGGTAGACAAACTGTCACCAGTGGACCAAATATGACCTGCATCCTGTTTCTGTAAATAAAGTTTTACTGGAACACAGCCACTCATTTTACAGGTCGCCTATGGCTGCTTTCCAGCTACGGTGGCAGAGCTGTCTAGGTGCATAGATAGTATAGCCCACAAACCCTAAAATAGTTACTATCTGGCCCTTCACAGAAAAGGGAGCAGACCCTTAATGAAATTTCTATCTTAAAGCATCTAAGATATTAATGGAAAACCACATTCCAAAGCCATAGGGGTCTCTCACTTTATATAATGGAAGTCATGTAAATCCAGTTTTCAAATTAGCTTCAATTTTGTAAAGGAAATTGGGGAAAGCCCACAAAAAGAAGCAGAAAACCTAACATACCAGTTTAGATTTATGCATATATTAGGTAAGAAATGTTATCTATTTCCTTCCTGAAATCTAGAGTGCCTGGTTAAAATGTCTTAATCCCCAGGAATCCTCTGCCTCTGGCCTGCTTATTTCTCTACCAGAAAAACGTCCTATCAGGAGACCTCCAAATTCCAGGTCCATGATGTACAGAACTTATACTCCCCATCTTTCCTTGTGAATTCATACTTATTAATGCAAGACAACAATGACACACTTTACCATCAGTGGAACAGAGCAAGGAATAGTACCATGAAAATACCTTTAGCTCACTGCTTCACATCTTCTACATTGTTAATACCTGACTTTGTGCTTATACATTTTAAACTCAACAAAATTAGTTTCTTATTTATTTTTTAAAATTTATTAATTTTATTTATTTTTTGGCTGCATTGGGTCTTCGTTGCTGCGCACGGGCGGCTTTCTCTAGTTGCTGCGAGCGGGGGCTACTCTTTGTTGCGGTGCGCAGGCTTCTCATTGCGGTGGCTTCTCTTGTTGCGGAGCAGGGGCTCTAGGTGCGTGGACTTCAGTAGTTGCGGCACACAGGCTCAGTAGTTGAGGCACACAGGCTCAGCAGTTGTGGCACATGGGCTTAGCTGTCAGCGGCATGTGGGATATTCCTGGACCAGGGATTGAACCCGTGTCCCCTGCATTGGCAGGTGGATTCTCAACCACTGCGCCACCAGGGAAGCCCAAAGTGTACTTTAAATTAGGTATTCTTGTATTACCAATCTGTAGCATTATAAATCATATTTCTTTGAAAAGTCCTGAAAAGGCTTTAGATATTGAGTGGTGGTTAATATATGCTCATTTTTTCCCCCTTTAGGCTAATGAATCCTTATTTTTTTTTATTTTAATTTTTTTTAGCGGTACGCGGGCCTCTCACTGTTGTGGCCTCTCCCGTCGCGGAGCACAGGCTCCACACACACAGGCTCAGCAGCCATGGCTCACGGGCCCAGCCGTTCCGTGGCATGTGGGATCTTCCCGGACTGGGGCACGAACCCGTGTCCCCTGCATCGGCAGGCGGACTCTCAACCACTGAGCCACCAGGGAAGCCCCATGAATCCTTATTTTCATCCTGTTCATTTGATCATGTTACTATACTTTTTTTAAAAAAAATAGATTTATTTATTTATTTGTTTATTTTTGGCTGTGTTGGGTCTTCGTTGCTGCACGTGGGCTTTCTCTAGTTACGGCAAGCAGGGGCTACTCTTCGTTGCGGAGAGCGGGCTTCTCATTGCAGTGGCTCTCTTGTTGCGGAGCACGGGCTCTAGGCATGCGGGCTTCAGTAGTTGTGGCTCATGGGCTCTAGAACACAGGGTCAGCAGTTGTGGCACACGGGCTTAGTTGCTCCGCGTCATGTGGGATCTTCCCGGACCAGGGCTCGAACCCGTGTCCCTTGCATTGGCAGGTGGGTTCTTAACCACTGCGCCACCAGGGAAGCCCTGATCATGTAACTATACTTTTAAATTCTACTGCCAAATTGTTAAAATGGAATTACGTTTATAAAGAGTCTATCTTTCCAAAATAGATGAAATATTAATAGATGAAACGATGTCTGGGATTGGCATCAAAATAGCTATGGGGGAAGGAGGATGTTGGATTGGTCAGAAGTGATAACTTCAACTGAGCATGAGTATATGGGGACTGAGTATTTTTTCAAACCTATACAAAAGTAGATCGAAGTTTTAATCCATAATAAAAAGAAAAAATTTAAATGTAACAAAAAGATTTATTTTCTCTACTTACCATCTAGTAATTCCAGAGTAACTGTAGGATCCACATATTCCCACCAATGTTTTCCATCAGTTGACACGGGAATCTCCCAATTGGACCATTTGCAAGCCAAATGAATGCATACACATGCTATCACTGTTGGTTTATACTGAAGACAGAAGGTTGTAAGATGCAGACTGTTGTGAAGCAGGTTTGGACCGAAGAGTCATAGAAATTCAAATATGTAAAACAAAGAAAAACATTTACCAATAAGATTAGAGCAAAAACAAAATTATAAAGGTTTTCTTTTTCAAGTCTAGAGTACAAAACCTTATTTTATTAAATTAAAAGTTAACATTATAACACTTTTTATGACTATGGTCATAAAAATCTGAACACTAAAAACCTATATAGATTATGAACATTTTCACACTTACTTCCTAGAGTATATTATTAATACTACTAATATATTAATATTTCTAAATTTTTTTTTTACATCTAAATTAAAAGTATTTTTACCTCTCTATAAAAGGAGAGGAAGACAGTATATTTCAACTAATTACTACATACAAGTAAAACGCTTTAAACTTTCTTTGGTGGTATTTTTGTTTCTTTTGTAATGTCATGGCAAAAAACTAAAGAAAAAGCAGAAGACTATAAAACTGACAAGGTAATTTCAATAACACATCATAATCAGGGATTACCGTTTGATGTGGCTTAACAAACATTAATTCTTAAGTAACTCAGACAACTTAAAACCTATCTAGGTAAAACTAGTTCTCAGCAAAGCCACAGAGGAAACTTACCTTTTGCTGAACAGCTTGAAGGCCCAATGTTGTTAAATACTACAAAAATACTACCTCTCTCCTTCCATGACATGCCAAAGACTGGGCATGTAGCATGTCACAGCTAGCCTCTTGTAACCAAAGTTTTCAATTTAAGTGATTTTTTTGGCCTTGTTCAGAATTTCTAGGGATAGAGGTTAAATCCCAACAACATATACCTAAGAAAATATATTGGCGTTTGCCAATCCAAAGTTTTAAACAAAACTTAACAGTGTCACAAGAAATTAAGGACCACATAAAGATGGTTTGGTCCACTCCTCCCTAATGACTCACTTTAAAAACAAATTTAAATCATTAATATAATCAATCTAGAACAAAATTAATATATTAGATGTGAAAGACTTTCAAAAACTATTCTTCCAGTTCAGTTTCAGAATTGATGAAAATGTCTACTGATCAAGCACAAACCCATACCATTCTTTATATGAACTGAAGAGTAAGTTTTTTTTTTTTTAAGTAAAAATTATACTTATGCAAATCAAGGCACTGATAGGATGTGACTACTACTAATCTACTACTGGCGGGTATTATCTGGAAAAAAAAAACCAAGTTATATAAATTTTATTTATTAAAAAAGCTTTAATGATTATTTTAAAGTTAAGATTGGATCAATGTGAAATTTTTTTAAATTGTCATTTAACTATAATTGTAAACTAGAAATAGCTTTATACTTACCAAGTTGCTCGAATTTCTACGTTAAGTTTAGCTCTTTGTAATCTTTAGCTGCTATTCAGGCTACCAATTTTAGACTTATGCACTCACAAATCGAGAATATGTCATCAGAAAGCACCACTACACTTCACATTGTGCATTTAACCCCTCTGTGCCAAAAGTCCCTTGTACAATACACCGCAAAGCAGACAGGAAGGTACCACCACAGTAGATGGTCCAGTCTCCTGCTGCAACAAGGGTAAGAGACACATTGAGGGGGCCCTGCATTAAAGGAAGCTATAGTGTGCTACAACAGTGCAACAAAGAGGGTCAGGATAACAACCTGTTGGTAGCCATGAAATAGGATGTCTGTGCCAAATCCTTGCTTGCTGTAAGAAAAGAAAAAAAAAACGAAGACAATACTATCAGCTTTAACATGCTACCATCGAAAAGTTCTCAACACAACAAAAACTTCAAAGATTTGTACACAAAAAGTAAATTTTACTTACTACTTACAAATATCACAAGAGCGCCATCATTTTCTATACTACTGAAAATCTTCAACAACATTCACTCAAATGTTTCTTGCTATCCCCCAAAGATCTGAGAAACAAGCCGATTTGCTTTTAGCTAGCCAGTTACAAGGGCTAAACTTGTTACTAAGTTAAGCATCTAGTCAGCTAAAAGTTGCAATAAAGCATTCTCCTGGATTTAAAAAAAAAAAAAGAAGAAGAAGAAGAAAAGATTTTGAAGTCTAATACAAAATACAAAGAGTTGCCTGCCAGACTTAATCCTCAGTCATCATATTTAAGTTGGTTTAAGTACTTCCACCAAAAGAAAAAATAAAAACAAACCCCCAACCCCCAAACTCAGAGAGCACAAACTGCTCAGTTTTTCATCATGCTACTAAGCATCAACAGAGAATAAACAACCTAGAAACATCATAAGGATGTAGATATAGAAAACACCACTGTGTTTTTAAATTATATAATCCAGTTAACCATAACGTTAGAAAAGATACAAGTACTCTAGAGGGAATCAGGATGCTTCAATACTGGTCCTCAATAGAAAAGCAATTTTTAACAACCAGCTTCTTGAAACACTGAAATTGAAAACAGTTCCCCTCTCCCTTCTTCTGCTTCTTATTCTTCCCAACAGGGATGCCTCTGCTATAGTCTCCCCCCTTTCCCCAGTTACATTCATAATCACTGACATACCTTTCCTCTCTGTTCACCTAGGATCAGTTCACCTCAGCTCACCCCCTCTAACAGGTCTCAAATTCCTTGCCCTCTCCTATTTTTATTTGTGGCACCTGTAATTCCCCGCTGCCCCATGTGGATCATCAACATAAAGGTTTACAAAAGGGATTTGGGTTTAGCAGAGTTGTGCTAAGGAAGAGTGTCAAAGCATCAGATGTCTTGGAGGCAGTGTGACTTAAGTATGGCATTCTTTCCTGGTGGGGAGGGAAGGAGAAATCACAGAAATGAAAGGTCCCTGTAAAATGACATCAGCCAATCCTGCAGCAAAGTAGCATAATAACTTTCTCATCTCCAGAGGTCGGGGGCAGGGGAGAATTTCAGAGAACTCAAACCTTTTACCCTCACCCCCACCCACGAAAGAATCAAAACATATAGAAAAGTAAGTAAAAATAAGTTTAAATTGCTATTGCAGTTTTCACCTCAGAACATATGTAAAAATAACCTAT
>NW_006790915.1:35922-51352 GCF_000442215.2 Lipotes vexillifer | reverse complement strand
TAGGGAAAATGTTCTTTTGTTAGCTGAAAGTGGTTTTAGGGGCAAAGGGAAAAAAATATACCAAACACGAAAGAACATTTTAAAAATGCAGTAAGATGCAAATTATAGTTACTTGAAATGTTAGTCAGACAAAATGATGTTAAACACATATGAGAGTCATACTAAAATTTAAGAATTGGTCACATTTTAAACATTAACAACAACAAAAAAATCAGATTTAAATATTTTGCTTTGCATGATATATCAAATTCATAGTTTTTGTAAATGTTTAAATTCTACTATTCAATTTTGCAAAATAAATGGACTTTAATGTCTCTAGCTTCTTTAGACAGGATTTAAGAGAAGCTGACTCAAATTTCACAATACTAAGTTGAAAATTCAGTTTCATTTCCTACTAAGAGTGTGTGTGTGTGTATATGCACATACACATACATATTTTTTAACCTACATTTAATATCTTCAACATCTTTCTTTACTAATCTCAACTTAAGGCAAATTATATGGCTCTCCATTATTTAAACAAAACAGCTTACCCTTTCAACTTTTCAGGAAAACAGAAATTCTCTAAAGCTCTATTTCTTAATCCAACATCTACAATAGTTATCTATACAATTCTATACTACACTGTAATGCTGAGGATGAGAAAGTGCTATAAAATATATAACCATGAAGAATAGAAAACAAAATTAAATATGTTCTAGTTTAGTTTATAAATGATAACATTTGCTTTTAGGATTAAAAAAATATAAATGGGATTTTTATTAGTCCATTTCTTAACAATGACAACTGTGGTACCAGATAACAGGTTTGTGTGTTTTTATATGTAGCCATTAGCATAGTAATAAAACCTTAACCTAAGTATAAAGTGAATTCAATTTAGAATGAATAAGAGAACAGTTAGGTAAACACTAGATTCAAGGCCTTCAAAAGTCTTACCCATTTTGTTCAGAATAAACCTAAACAAGTCTGGTGGTAAAGGAATGAAACTGCAAAATTTCATTTTCAAAAAGAAGTATCAGAAAAAGGCACACTAAAGGTTCCAAGTGGTTGCTATTAGTGTGTAACACTTCACATGGTAAACAGGAAAGTAGTAGTACTGCATGCATCTGTGTGAAAAATTATTTCTAGAGATACAATGATACACACACAGGATTCATTAACAAGAGTAGAAAAATATATACCACATGCTTTATAAGGAGTAAAGAAAACAATACAAAAACTTTGTACTCCTGTTTATAAAAGGTTTAATAAGTACATCACATGCTGTTATATATCATGCTATATAATAATTTCCTCATTATACACAAAAAGGAAACCATTTTTAGTAATGCTTAAGAACTTTGAAAAATGTATTAAATCAATTCTGTTCAAACAAACATGGGCAAAACATTTCCCAAAACGACAAATCCGCTAAGAAAGGCAATTTTTACCTGAAAGATTTGAAGCTGACCTCCCAATTCTTAAACCGTAATCACTTTTCAGGAAGTCAAAGTTTGACATAAATTGGAAATTAATACTATTTTCTGCACCTATATGTTAAATTTGGCCTACATCTTAAATACTACCTGAATTGGGATGGGCATAGCCCAATGGGGAAGTAGAAAGAGTCCTAATATTTGGAAGCCCTCTAACTTTTTGGGAAACAAGACTCTCACCTAAAGTTAAAGGAAGCTAATTCACCAGGAAGAACCAAAACTAGAAGTAGATGAATAGGCAGCTGTAGAACACTGAAAAATAATGCTTCAAAATGACATTTCTGCCATTTTAATAAAACTCAAGAAAAGGCTAGAAGAACAAAATAGCATTCAATTATCAATTATAGACAATAAAAAGCATTAAAACTTAACTTAAAAGTTTCACTTACCTCTTACTAACTGGGTACATTTCACCACATCTGTGTGTGGGTGTTCAATGGTGATCTCAAAACCTGAAATGAAAAGCACTTTTTTTCCCAATCACTTACCACTATAATACTTGCCTGAGAAATGCCACTCATAACCATAAACGTATATTTTTAATTATTAAAAAAACTCAAAGACCAAGTTTCTCATCACTGACATGTTTATTATACCCCCAATCATAAGAAATAATATCTTCTCAAAAATAGTGTTCCAATTATGAAAACTGACAAAGTTATTTAGAGATAAGTAATATGTATTCAAAATTCTCAATTACAATTAGTTTGAGACTATCCTCAAGTTAAAAACAAACTAAAATCATGACAAATACAATTATTAAGCTTGCCCCACAGTTTAAGCAGGGAATTCAACTATGTAACATATTTCTTAAATATATTCCAACTCTTTCAGAATATGTGAAAAGAACATTTTTCATAAATATAACCTTTGGGCCACAGTGGGAGAAATGACCTTTTAAATATGATCCTCTTATTTTCTCACTGTACCTTAGATCAATGGGTTTCAGTTAGCTTATAACTACATTTCATTACTAATAAAAATAAAATTGTTAAGGCAAGTGAACCTTATAGGCCTCAAGATTAAATCACTGTTTCTAAAACCAAAGACAACATATTGAAAAGCTATCATGTCCAGTCAACCCCTTAGGTAGGGCAGGGTTTTTCCGTTTCCTTTTTTTTTTTAAGTGGAGGTCGTTGTGTGGTGCCTTCAGCAGTAGTAAAGGAATAACATCCTAATAAACAGATTATCTGGATTTATAAAGTTATTGTGTGGTCTCTTCATATTTCTACTGTTATTAAACCTGCAAAATCGCACTTTAACAAAAGCCATTGTTATATCTTGTAAATTCTAATGCTCCCCTTAAAATAATGCTATTCATTCTCTGTGTTTAAGAATCTGTCATCAACAATATGAATACGATACATTGATTTCATATGATAAAATAACTATTTTAAAATGTTATTTTCCTTCAACTTTCATTATCTGTAAAATTTCATATTTATATAATAAAATGGTAACATGCTAAATAATTGGATTTGGAGGGCATAAAAATATTCTCACTTTTATTTTTATATCTTTATATTATAAAAACTTTCAACAAGTTATATGTGTTTCAAACAACCTACTTTTGTAATAAAATGAATCTGTCATGATGGAAAGCTATGATTATTAGACTTCTATTCAACATTTGGGAATGGAGTACAAATAAGATAAAAATAACTACCATAATAAATAATGATTATTTATGAAACACTATGTGGCAATTTTTTAAAAAACCAATCTTTCGGGCTTCCCTGGTGGCGCAGTGGTTTAGAGTCCGCCTGCCGATGCAGGGGACATGGGTTCGTGCCCCGGTCCGGGAAGATCCCACATGCCGCAGAGCGGCTGGGCCCGTGAGCCATGGCCGCTGAGCCTGCGCGTCCGGAGCCTGTGCTCCGCAACGGGAGAGGCCACAACAGTGAGAGGCCCGCGTACAGCAAAAAAACAAAACAAAACACAACAATCTTTCAAATTCAAAGTCACAATGTTATAGCTACATTATTATTCCACCTTGCACATACAGGATGGAGGTACGAAAGGTAAAGGAACTCTGACCAAGTTTAGAAAGCAAGTAAAGAGGCTTACACATTTAAGCGCAGATCTCCATAAAGCCTATGTTCTTCCCACTACACCCTGCTAGGTTCTTCCAGAAGTAATATATGACTGTACACAGTCAAAACCTGCTTAGGGCTCAATTTCCTCATGAGTAAAGTAAAAGATTAGAATAAACAATTTTTACAGATACTTAAGTTGCACAAACCTTGCAGACAATATAACTTTTAGACAAGGACGATCAACATTTAAATAACTACTATGTCACATTTAAATGATGTGATAGGGACTTCTCTAGTGGCACAGCGGATAAGACTCCATGCTCCCAATGCAGGGGGCCTGGGTTCCATCCCTGGTCAGGGAACTAGATCCCACATGCGTGCTGCAACTAAGAGTTCGCATGCCACAACTAAGGAGCCCACGTGCCACAACTAAGGAGCCCGCCTGCCTCAACTAAGGAGCCCACCTGCCCCAACTAAGACCCAGGGCAACCGAATAAATATTTTAAAAAATACAATAAAATGATGTGATAAATTCATAAGCTCTAGTACAGCAGGACTGCCATGTATGTTTATACATATTAGAGTCATACACCACAGCCCTAAAGGACCATTTTATTCCCTAATGAAAATCCAAAATGAAGCACAGTGTCTCAACTATCTGAAAATATAAGAAATCACACCGAAGGCTATGTTTGCCATTCAATTAAATGCTAAACAAAGTTAAATTTTAAAAAATGGCTTCCTTAGAACCAGGCAATACTATTCTGGCATCAAACTTTATTTTCAAATGAAACTTTCTTCAATGATAAAATTACTCCAGAAATCTTTTCCTTTATTTAGAATACTGCACTGAAGAACACACACACAAATAATACCTGACATAAGTACATACCTAGGGTTTGTAGCATTATGGTTTCAAGTAAAACCAGTTCTTGAGTCTGCTGAAGGTAAGCCTGCCAGGTAAAAATAATAATATTAAAATGCTTAATAAACATAACACTACTAGACTATGGGACTGTTAAATCTCATGAGTATTATAGATTCATTACAAACTACTACAAGGTAGTTTGGAAATATGAAGAAAATAAAACTGAGGGTGATAGAGAAAGCCTATTTTCTGTGATAATTCTAAATTCAATTACTTCTAATACAGGAAACTCTAAATTCAATTACTTCTAATACAGGAAATGTAAACAAAGCAAAACAAAACAAAAACCAATCTAAAAATAATAATATGAAAGGGGGTAGGTTAATTGAAAAAAGACATCTCCAGTCTGTAATGTAAAACTTTACCTAGGAATTGGTGCTTCAAGACTCATTAAGGACAGGAAGCACCAACCCAAGTAAGATTAAGTTCGAACTGGCCTTTGAAGAAAAGGATTTATCAACTCACTCTAGGATATTTCATGTAGTAATTCCTTGACTGTCACAGTAGGTCAGTGCGTTATTTTTTAGAATTAAATTCCTCTCTTCAGAAAAGACAAAATAAAACAATCCCTCAAACCCCTAGATTAAAAGAAAAAATTTTAGCTATAAAATACCAAAACAATGAACCATACACCTGTGGGGACAAAAACAGACGATCTTCTCCCTCAACTTCAATAAATCATTGCCCTAATGTAATTACTCGGGGAATAAAAGGTATGAAAACTTCCCTGCCATCTCATTCTTATATCATGGCAACTGACTAAGGTGATAAGAAAACTATATAAATATTCATTTCTAAGGACATATTGCTAAACTTAGAGTGAAAGCACCTTTAATTTTATTTATGCCCATTTTGAGATCACTGAGCCGAATTTTAAAACATAGATTTTTCTATTATTTGAACAATACCCTAAGCATTCACAAGAAATAATTCTGAATTTGTAAAGTTAATAGAAACTATAAGAAGTAACTTTAAATAATCATACATTCTCTATTATTGAATAGCTACATTAATATTTTAGTCCCTTAAAGCCAACATGTAGGATAAAACCTGTCATTAATAAAATCAGATATATTTAATTTGGACCTTAAACTTGATCCAAATCAAACTGAATTAATACAGTCTGGTAGTCATTCAGTAGTTAACAGTTCCTGATAAAGCAACTCACTTAGGAGTGCTAGAAAAAGGATTTCAAAGGCCCAAAATGCTAGCTTCTGTTTTAAGATGTCAGAACATTTTAAAATGGTGTTTTCAAACAAGGTCTATTGAAACATTGGTGATGAACAAGCTGCCTGTAAACCAGTATTACTCTTTAGGGAAACAAAAATAATTTCAAAATGACACTCATGAAAGCATGGTAAAATAAATCTTTATGTGTCAGAGAATAGTAGTAGCATACACGCATTAATAAAGGAACACTTCTATAAAAAGAGTAATTACTGGTCTAGAGATAAATCCAGAGGTTTTTCTATTCCCTCATTTGCCGACAATTTAAGAGAATTATATATCTCTGGTTTTAAATACACCCAAACGATGAAAGTGATATGATATACCCTCTACATATATCACAGGTTTGCTGTGAGGATAAACAACATGTGAAACACTTAAAAAGTACCTTTGAATCAAAGCTTTACATGATGCAGAATGACAATGAAATTCATGAACATAACAGGAAATATGTTTCTGTCAAATCACTTCCTGGTATTACATTCCTAAGTCGTAAGAGTAATAAGCAGCACTGGAAGGCAACACTAATCGAATTGTATTTTTATTAAATCTAAATAATGAAAAGGTTTCAAAACGCAAAACACCCAATTTTTACATACATCACATTTAGTATCCAGCAGTGGCTCTAGGGGATGAAGACAAGCATGTGCTACTTTGATAACATGTTCAAGTTTTCGAGCCTGTTCTTCTACTTTTGCAGCCAAAAATAATGCAGTAGGTGATATTATCTGTGGAAAAGATAAAATTTGGTGATCTAAAAACAAATTTTGGAAACACCTTCTACTTTCTAAGGGAGGGGGCATGCAAAAAAGGAATGCAATATCAATAGTATGAACTGAAGTTGGGCTATGACGAGATTAAATTTTTTAAGTTATTCATTAGATAGAACTAGTTACCTCAGTCTATAAAATCTGTTTTACTTGTTTTGCAAGTAGAATTCTAAAAGGAAAAAGACTTACACTTTAGCTAAACGAGAGTTTAAATAATATTAACGCACATTGTGGAGGTAAAGGAAAAAACTCAAGCAAAATAATGAAGCCAAAGCTTTAAAAAAAAAAAAGAAAGAAAGAAAAAAGAAAAGTGGGTAAAGTATACCCAGATTTTCCCTCCTTTGAGGCAGTCACCACTTACTAGGATTCTTTTAATCAATGCTTCATTTTGTGGCTAAGAGCTATACAATCTTGCTTAAGAGAGAAAAAGAACAAGAATCTACAAGGCAAAATAAGAGGATTCTGCTCCCTAATATCTCTATTACTTCAATACAGCAATATTAAAAGTAGCTAAAAAACCAGGGAATATAAACATGTAATAAGACAAACCAATAGAGTAGAAACCTTTCTAACTGGAGATGAAAAAATTAACTTTTTTTTTTTTTTTTTTAGCTTTAGTAAGTTATGTTCTTGGGATAGAAACATAAGAACATTGCACTATAAAGATACTGACTAAGAGAACACCAATTTTGAGCAAATATTTATCCAAAAACTTAGTAGTAAACCAAATAATTGCTGACTCAGAAAACTGGCATAATTTAAGTTCAAATAACATTCTAGGAATAAATACAAAAAATTTGTCATGAAAAGATAATTTCTAAACGTCAAGATTCAGGTACATTATTTTTCAAGAGATGAATATCTGAGTCTAAGTGCATCTGAGGGGTTATCAATCACTATACAGAAACAATGCCAAAAGAAGGAGGGGAGGAGAGAGGGGGGCATAAATCAAGCTACATGATTTGTGTAGTTAACATAAGGAGAATATTTGATACAGGGGAGGTGGATCTTTCTTCTGATAGCTTTTAAAACAACTTATAAATATCATTCTTGAGATATAAAATTTAATCACTGGATTTTGGATCTGAAAGGGGCCTTCTCTAGTCCAACTGCATTTGCAGATAAGTCAATGGAGTAAAAATGACTTCACGAAGTTCTCTTCCTGTGTATAAATCTTTAAAACATACCTAAAATTAAGTGAGTTTGGCTACAAACAACCAGCAATAATGTTACCTTAAATAGACTGAATAATTCCATCTTGGACTTTCAATTTATTTCAGTCTCTTAAAATTACAACAGGAAATGGTTTAAAAAATTGAGAATGCTCAGAAAAGCAAGTTATTCTTAGTTTTCATAAATATAGACTAAACTGTTATTCTTTACAACAGATTTAATTAAGCAATACCAAAATTAGTCAATATTCTTGAAATACCAGTTATCTGGCAGTCATCCAGGGCAGGGGGGCGTCCCTGAGATGTAGAAAGTGTAAGATAACTGAGAGTGGACAATTATCTTCTATCTGTTCTGTCATTCTGTCTACATACTGAAAATTTCTTACCACTGCTACCTAGTCTGTTTGATTAATTCCTTTTCTATTTAACAGCTTGCCTCAAAAGATCACACCCACCCAAGGTAAAATTCCCAAGTCAGAGCTAATTGCTCTTCTTTATTCAATAGCGAATGGTGTATTCCTCGATCATTGTACTTACACTGTACTCTAACTTGGGGTTTATTAATTTTGTCTGCCCTACCAGTCTAGAAGCAGCTTGAACACAGAGACTATTTATTCATTCGTGTTCCCATTATCCAGCATTGTGAGCTGCTGTTCAAAATGCCTGCCTAATGAATGACATGTGGATAATCCACATATTAATATAAAGGCACAATATTAAGTTCAGAGTATTCCAAATGTCACAACAAAAAATCTAAGAGCCAATGCCAAGGTAAGAAATGCAAGAAACACTCAATAAAATGAAGATACTCTCAGTTTCCCACAATCTCTCATTTATTATCTCGTTCATGTCTAAGAGGGAAATGGCTAAGTCAACCTCAAATGCTGGAACTCTTTGTCAAACAGTGAAGCAATACAGGCTCAAATGAAAAGTCAAATTAGACTGAACTTAATATTTAAACTGTCTTCCTAACACCAGATAATCCAAAATTTCTCTTACTTGCCTAAAGGGCACTTCTAAAAGTCTCCAATGAGTTTTTCTTGGTAAAATCTCTTAGGACTCCCAGTCACAGCTCCATCCTCTTCAGACTTTTTGTAAACCTCAATATCAAGAAGCACTTTCAAACCACATAGCTCTTCTCCTTAGAAGACAGTCTCAATGGACACAAAATATGCGTGCTAGTGAATGATTCTAAAATTCTACAAGAAAGTTTTAAAAATTAAGTATTCAAGGAGCTAAGCAATGATCTTCAGGATAGGTTCCTGGTTTATTTACCCACACTCCTCACAGAAGTCTTTCTGTTCTCCCTCTAAATAGGGCTCAATTCTCATCCTCCTCCAGTGCAACTAATACCCAACACTCTTCCAAAGTTCCTGGTGAAATCCACTACCTCCATTCACATTTCCTCCTCTACTGCCTGCAAACATCTTACTCCATCAGGGCTGTAAAAACAAAACAAAACAAAACACCTTTTTAGATACTTTGTGAATATCCATGCGAGGCTTTAATTTTAAGGATGACTAAGGAAGGTAATCAAACTAGGTACCACTGCTTTTTCTATGAAAAGCTGACTTTGTTGTGTAGCTTATTAAAACAAAAATAACTCAAAAACCTTTAAGTAACGACAATACTTCTAGTTGGTCGGTGGCTTTTAAAGGTGAGCATACTTCTGAAGGCAACAAACATTCATTAGCAAACTTGGTTCAAAGTAAAAGAATTCACACCAATATTGGAGTAGACATTTGGATGGTTCAAATGACCAATTACAAACGGAGACTCAGTTCACTGGGGACAGGGACCATGCACTATTCATCTTTTGTGTTCTGGTACTGAGTTTAATAAACTTTCTCAAGTTACTGTAACTAAAGGGAAGAAAAACTGATCTTTAAATAGTGTCCACAGTTTGTCACTCTAGCAGATGTACAACTATTTCAAGGGTATATTACATTCTCAAAACAAGACAAATTTCTACAGAAATATACCATACAAATGATGGAGAGGGGGAGGTAGAGGTGATGAAGCCAGCTGTAGCACAGTAGTCAGACTGCCTCAGTGGAATCCTGGCTCTGTTATCTGACTAGCCTAGGCAAATTACTTATTCTCTTTGTGGCTCAGTTTCCGCATCTGTAAAATGGGAGAAATAGTATCTGCTTATTAAGTTGTGGTAAGGATTAAATGAATCAATATATGTAAAGCACTTAGAATAGTGCCCCATTGTAATATGACTCAAATATTATTATTACTATGCTGCAAAATGAAACAACAGTTGTGTATTTTTAGGGTTGATCTTAAATTTAAAAAGTGATTTAACATGCTCATTAAAATTCCCTTCTTTCTTGCTCACCTTCTTTCTTCCACGGTTAAACTCAATTCTTTAAAGGATTCATTGTAGTCCTAACTAATAAGCAGATTCAAACACTGAAATGATGACACCTGACTTTACTTCAATGATTACACTTGTACTCCTCTCTTCCCTTCTCCCTCCAGCTGTTTTTACATTCTTCTCTTATTCTATTCCTTTGTATGTTTCCATTCCTACCTCTTGATCTGACTCCCTTCCTTCTCCATCTTTCTCCTCCTGCCCACTCCTGGCCGCTGTCTCCCCCTTCTGCTCATGATGCCCTCACTGCTGACATTCTTCACTCTCCATTGCTGGCTTCAACCTTGATAGTTGGAGGCAAGGTCAGTTTGCAGTAACAAAAAGCTTGGGTGATTTCTAAGTCACTGAAAATGGCTACATCAAAATCAGTTTCAAATAAATCATTCTGGTCTTTATTCTTTTAGTAGTTAATTTTCTGCATACACTGTGTATACATTTTTTATTTAAGAACTAGCCACAGCTGTTTTATTACTCTTCAACTTTAAATCTCCTAATGCAAAAATGCCCTAACAGAAGCAAAGACCTCTAAGTCTGCTTTCTATTTGCTAATACATCATCAACAAGCTTTTTCTAATCTTTTCTTAGGTTTCATCTTTAGGTCCTACAGGCTGGTGAGGCCATTTCTGCCTTGTCCCTTAACTGCCCCAACACTTCCTGTCCCTTAAGAATAGGAGTAACAATTTTCTGTGCCTTGAAGACGCTTCATTAATAAATATCCAGCTAGTTCTAGATAATACCACAGTCTGAATCTGGAACTCACTTCCCTATGGCTATAGTTAAGGAAAAGTGGTAATGGTATAACTTCAGCAAAGACTCATAGAAAGAGGATCCCAGAACAGGAAAAGTAAAGTAAAAACTTAGATATGAAGAAAAACAGCCCCCCCAACAAAGAAGAAAATGGAATAGGTCAAAATGTCCATTTGTTACTAAGAAAGATCACCAAGCTTCAACAAATTAAACCAAAATTCCAGTACAATGTTAAAAAGGGGTTTAAACCCTTAATTTTACTGCACTGAAAAGGCTGGCATTTCAGTATTACAGAAAATGTCATTAACTCACTCTGGCATTTTAGCTGTTTCCCACCCATATAATTATGTGTGAGTGTAATACTGTCAACGTAAGAAATTTTATGTTGAGAATTTAAAAAAATCTTCAGGTTGGATGTTATTTGGAACATCTAGTTACATTTAAAAAAGAGCTGGCTTAATAAAGACTGAAAAAATACTAGTATTCAGTATTGCTGAAAAATAGTACTGATGAAGAGAACAGGGCTTGATTTCCAGAGTAATTACATTATATTTAAATACATTTAATATGCTTAACACAATTTGGCATTTTAAAATTTATTGAGGAGTACCTCATCATTATGAATTTGTTACAAAAATGAAAATAAAATCAATTTATAGTTTAAAATACCCTTAGCATTTCAAATGTTGGTGTTCAACTCTCCCTTACATATTCAGCTCCCACCAGCCCATAATAAACAATCATAGTACTGTGAAATAAGAACATTAACGTTGCATATGTATTCTAACATACCACATAAACTTTAAAAAAACCACTTTTCTTCAGATGGCTAAACAAACAAAAACTAATATTATAGAAGAATTAATACTGTGAAGATGGCCTGATTCTCCAAATTGATCTACAGATTCACACAATCCCTGCCAAATCCCAGCTTCTTTTTTGCAGAAACTGACCAGCTGATCCTAAAATTCATATGGAAATGCAAGGGACAGAGAATAACCAAAACAACCTTGAAAAAGAAGAACAAAGTTGGAAAGACTCATACTTCCTGAATTCAAAACTTACAAGCTACAGTAATCAAGACTATGTGGTAATGCATAAAGACATATAGGTTGTGGAATAGAACAAAGAGTTCAGAAATAAACATTATATTTATGGTCAACTGATTTTTCAACAAGAGTGTCAAGATAATTCAACGAACAGTCTTTTCACCTAATAGTGCTGGGACAACCATATAATCACATGCAAAAAAATGAAGTCCATCCCTCCCTCTTTAACACCACAAACCAAAAGCAACAGAAAATGGATCACAGGCCAAAATGTAAGAGCTAAAGCTATTTAAAATAACTCCTGTAAGAATACAGCAATAAATCTTCATGACTTTGGATCAGGCAATGCTTTCTTAGATATACCAAAGCACAAGTGACAAAAGAAAAATATTAATAAATTGGATACATGTGCTACAAATGACACCATCAAGAATGTGAAAAAGACAAGCAATGGAATGGAAGAAAATACTCCCAAATTATTTTTCTGATAAGCGATTATTACCCAGAATATATTAAGACGTCCTACAACTTAGATTTTTTTCAATAAATACATACTACAGTGCCTTACCAACTGCAGTGGGTTGAATCCACAGATGTAGAACCTTGTATACACAGGGCAGGGCAACTGTAAAGTTCTATGCATATTTCCTAGCGTGTGGGGGTGGGGTCCCTAAACCCTGCACTGTTCAAGGCTTAAGCATATACAAATAGCCAACACACACATGAAAAGATGCTCCAGACCATTAATCACTATGGAAATGCAAATCAAAACCACGAGATACTACTGTACACTCACTAGGATAACCATATAAAAAAGCTATCCAAGGGACTTCCCTGGTGGTTCTGTGGGTAAGACTCCTCACTCACAATGCAGGGGGCCCGGGTTCAATCTCTAGTCAGGGAACTAGATCCCGCATGCATGCTGCAACTGAGTGTCCACATGCAGCAACTAAGAAGTCCACATGCCTCAACTAAAAGATCCCTCACGCCACAAGGAAGATCCCACGTGCCACAACTAAGACCCGGTGCCGCCAAAATAAATAAATAAATAAATTAAATATTAAAAAAAAAAAGCTACCTAAGATTATTGAGGTCTAGGTTTACCATACAATCCAGCAATTCCACTCCCAGGTATATACCCAAGAGAAAACATAACCTTAACTCCATATAAAACCTTACACAAGAACGTTCACACCAGCATTATTCACAATAGCAAAAAATTTGAAACAACCTAGATGTCCACAAACTGATAAATGGATGAATAAAATGAGGTATATCCACACAATGAATGGAACGTTACTCAGCAGTAAAAAGGAATGAAGTGCTAATATATGCTACACCATGGGCGAATCTTGGAAACATTATGCTAAGTGTAATACCACATATTGCATAATTCCATTTATATGCAATGTCCAGAATAGGCAAATCTACAGAGACAGAATGGTTGTCCAGGATTGGGAGGGGGGAGAAAAATCAGCAAACTGCTAATAGGCATGGGGTTTCTTTTTGGGGTGATGAAAGTACTATACACTTAGATTGTGATAATGGCTGCATAACTCTATAAATATACCCACTGAATTGCACATTCTAAACTGGTGAATTTAAGGTATATTTTCATCGCCCCCAAAAGAAACCCTGTGCCCATTAGTTCACATCACATCTATTTCCTTAAATATGACATACATGGAGTACTTAACATGCCAGCTTTACAACTAGAATCACAACTTATATTTAAGTATAATGTATTAAGTTAATGCCCCCAAATGCTGTGGGGTGGTAAGGATGTTTCTATCACTTTCCTCATTCCCTAGAATGTGTATACATGTTTATAGTAGAATGTATAGTGATATAATCTGATTTTCACTTAAAAAAATTACTGTAAACAATTTTAGGTACTAAAAATATCATTGTTATGCCTTCAAAATCAGTTTATAAATTACATAAAGTCAGTCTTCATACAGAGACCTTTGTGTGCCTTGGCTAATGCAAACACTCTCTGCATATTTGTTAACATAAAAATCTGCTCTATTCTATAGACCAGACTCAGTTTAGAATTACTACATCACCAAATTGTATAAAATACTTTCTTAGTTCTGGGACAAATAAGCTAAAGCCATCAAAGAAGCATATGAACTAACAAGACTAGCAGACACAAGTATGTGTGTGTGCACGAAAAAAAGTATGAATTGTATGAATATTTTACAATCATTTAATTTTGAGGGAAAAAAGCTGCTTCATGAAGACTTTATAAAGACTTGTATAAGATATGGTCAATACATTCCATCAGTCAACATATGTAACTAGACATATAGAGCACCATGTTTCAAAATAACCTTAAAGCTTTTTTTTAAACCTTTGAGCTCTTTTCAGAATCAATCTGAAAAAAAATCTAACAAGAATATCACATGCTTTCATATGTCTATCAAACTTTCTCTGATGGATCTTCCGCCTTGCTTACCCAAATCTCCACAGAAAATCAGAGTAACAAGATAGCAAAACCAAGAGCCTATGGATGCTTATAACCAAACCACTTAACAAGGAAATCCCAAAATACAAATGGGAGAGGAGAAAACAGGCTACTGTAACCACAATACCTACAGTATCAGCATCTATGCAATAAGGAAAGGGAAGTAATGGGGCATGTGCTGGACTTGATAACAGAAGAAACTCAAAGTAGCCAACAGGCATTCACTGGAAACCATGGCAGGCCAATTTGATAACAGCAGCTAAACCTGGGAAAAATTTTGTCAAGTCCAATTAAGTGGATGAATGCATGAGGCCTAGAATAAGGCTTAAAGGGTTGAAGCTAACTTCTATGAACTTTTGAAACTGATCTCCCAAGGCTCTCTTCCAGGACTCCATATTGAAGAAAAACTTCTGGGAACAAAAAGCAAAATTGGCAAGATAGGTACAAGGCAAAGCAGAGATATAAATGAGGTAGGGGAACATAGCCAGGAAACCCCAGAAAGCAACCTGCTACATTTCTGAATATTACACAAAATAACAGTGAAGTTAGAAAAGCCCCTCTGAAACACATCTACTTAAAACTCAGGAAAACTAATCTCTGAAAAAAGTGAGTATCACAAAAAGTATTTAGGTCTTACAAAGATACTATAAGAAAAAAATTAGAAGAGTTGTCCCTAAGCAACAAAAATCAGACTAGAAAGAACTGCTTAAAAAAAAATTCAACAAATGGTACTGAGTAAAAAATATCCGCATGCAAAAATCACACCCTTACCTTACACCATATAAAAAAATTAGCTCACTATGGACCAAAGACTTAAATGTAAGAACTAAAACTATAAAACTTAGAAGAATACGGGAAATAATTTTGGATTATAATTTTGGATTTGGCAATGATTTCTTTTTTTTTTCCCCCCGCAGTACGTGGGCCTCTCACTGTTGTGGCCTCTCCCGCTGCAGAGCACAGGCTCCAGACACACAGGCCCAGCGGCCATGGCTCACGGGCCCAGCCGCTCCGCGGCATGTGGGATCTTCCCGGACCGGGGCACGAACCCGTGTCCCCTGCATCAACAGGCGGACTCTCAACCACTGCACCACCAGGGAAGCCCAGCAATGATTTCTTGGATATGACACCAAAAGCACAGGCAACGGGCTTCCCTGGTGGCGCAGTGGTTGAGAATCC
>NW_006790915.1:0-35879 GCF_000442215.2 Lipotes vexillifer | reverse complement strand
GCTGGGCCCGTGAGCCATGGCCGCTGAGCCTGCGCGTCCGGAGCCTGTGCTCCGCAATGGGAGAGGCCACAACAGTGAGAGGCCCACGTACTGCGGGGGAAAAAAAAAGAAAGCACAGGCAACAAAAGAAAAAATTTGGACTTCATCAAAATTAAAACCTTTTGTGCACTGAAATATATATTATATATATATAAAATATATATATACACATATATATATTACACACATATATATGAAGTTGGCCTACAGAATGGGAGAAAATACTTGCAAATCATGTATATGATAAGGGATCAATATCCAGAGTATATGAAGAACTCATAACTTAACAACAAAACACCCAACTAAAATATGGACAAAGGACTTGAGTAGACATTTCTCCAAAGAAGATAAATGACCAATAAACACATGAAAAGATGCTCAACACCAGTAGTCATCAGAGAATCTCAAATCAAAACTACAATGAAATATCACTTCACACCTGTTAGGATGGTTATTATCAGAAAACCAGAAAAGAGTAAGTGTTGGTGGGGCTTCCCTGGTGGCACAGTGGTCAAGAATCCGCCTGCAAATGCAGGGGACACGAGTTCGAGCCCTGGTCCGGGAAGATCCCACATGCTACGGAGCAACTAAGCCCGTGCGCCACAACTACCGAGCCTGCACTCTAGAGCCCACACACCCAGAGCCCGTGCTCTGCAACAAGAGAAGCTACCGCAATGAAGAGTAGCCACTTTCTGCAACCAGAGAAAAGCCTGTGCGCAGCAACAAAGACCCAATGCAGCCAAAAACACCAAAAAAGAGTGTTGGTGAGGATGTGAAATTGGCATCTGTGTGCATTACTAGTTGGAATATGAGATGGTGCTATTGCTATGGAAAACAGTACGGCAGTTCCTCAAAAACTTAAACCCAGAATTACAATGTGATCCAGTAAATCCATTTCTGGGTATACACCCTGAAATACTGAAAGCAAGGAATTGAGCAATTTGTATATTCATGTTTATAGCAGCTATCCATCTGTCCATTAACAAATTAAAATGGATGAACAACTGTAGTACAAATATACAATGGAATATTACTCAGCTTTAGAAAGAAAGGAAATTCTGACACATGCTACACCAAACATGAATCTTGAAGACAACAGGTAAAGTGAAATGAGATAGACATGAAAGTTCAAATATTTTAAGATTCCACTTACAGGAGGTACCAAGAATAGTGAAATTCATAGCAAAGTAGAATGGTGGTTGCTGGGGGTGGGGAGAAAGGAGAAATGTGAAGTTTGATTACTAAATAGACTTTCAGTTTGTGAAGATAAAACGTTCTGGATATGGATGGATGGTGGAGATGGGTGCACACAATGTGAATGTACTTAATGTCACTGAACTGTACACTTAAAAATGGTTTAAATGTTACATTTTATGTTATATTTCACCACAATTAAAAACACCAAAAAATTTAACAAACCAACACACCTCCAAACTAACAGACATTAAAAAAATGATTCAGATGGTGAATTTGCACCTACAAGACGGTGGAAGAGTAAGACATGGAGATCACCTTCCTCCCCACAAATACATCAAAACTACATCTACATATGGAGCAAGCTACAGAACACCTACTGAACGCTGGCAGGAGACCTCAGACCTCCCAAAAGGCAAGAAACTCCCCATGTACCTGGGTAGGGCAAAAGAAAAAAGAAAAAACAGAGACAAAAGAACAGGGACGGGACCTGCACACCCAGGAGGGAGCTGTGAAGGAGGAAAAGTTTCCACACACTAGGAAGCCCCTTCACTGGCAGAGACGAGGGGTGGGCGGGGGGGAGCTTCAGAGCCATGGAGAAGAGCGCAGCCACAGGGGTGCGGAGGGCAAAGCGGAGAGATTCCCGCACAGAGGATCGGCGCCGACCAGCACTCACCAGCCCAAGAGGCTTGTCTGCTTACCCGCCGGGGCGGGCGGGGGCTGGGAGCCGAGGCTCGGGCTTCAGAGGTCAGATCCCAGGGACAGGACTGGGGTTGGCTGCGTGAACACAGCCTGAAGGGGGCTAGTGCGCCACAGCTAGCTGGGAGGGAGTCCGGGAAAAAGTCTGGAGCTGCCGAAGAAGCAAGAGACCACTGTTTCCAGGTGCGCGAGGTGAGGGGATTCAGAGCACTGCCTAAACGAGCTCCAGAGATAGGCACGAGCCGTGGCTATCAGCATGGACATCAGAGATGGGCATGAGACCCCAAGGCTGCTGCTGCAGTCACCAAGAAGCCTGTGTGCGAGCACAGGTCACTATCCACACCTCCCCTCCCGGGAGCCTGTGCAGCCCGCCACTGCCAGGGTCCCGTGATCCAGGGACAACTTCCCTGGGAGAACACACAGTGCGCCTAAGGCGGGTGCAACGTCCTGCTGGCCTCTGCTGCTGCAGGCTCGCCCTGCATCCGTACCCCTCCCCACCCCAGGGCCTGAGTGAGCCAGAGCCCCTGAATCAGCCAATCCTTTAACCTTGCCCTGTCTGGGTGGGGAACAGACGCCCTCAGGCAACCTACACGCAGAGGTGGGTCCAAACCCAAAGCTGAACCCCAAGAGCTGTGCAACATCGAAGAGAAAGGGAAATTTCTCCAGGCAGCCTCATGAACAGCAGATTAAATCTCCACAATCAACTTGATG
Source organism: Lipotes vexillifer (assembly GCF_000442215.2). NCBI lineage: Eukaryota > Metazoa > Chordata > Mammalia > Artiodactyla > Lipotidae > Lipotes > Lipotes vexillifer. Next base: position 33,236 of record NW_006790915.1, on the reverse strand, counting down.
TTCCTGCATCTGTGGAATGCCTAAATAGACAACAAATCATCCCAAAATTGAGGTGGTGGACTTTGGGAGCAACTAAAGACTTGGGGTTTGCTTTCTGCATCTAATTTATTTCTGGTTTTATGTTTATCTTAGTTTAGTATTTAGAGCTTATTATCACTGGTAGATTTGCTTACTGATTTGGTTGCTCTCTTCCTTTTTTTATTTTTTATATATATATATTTTTTCCTTTTTCTCTTTTTGTATGTGTATGCTTCTTTGTGTGATTTCTGTCTGTATAGCTTTGCTTTTGCCATTCGTCCTAGGGTTCTGACTGTCTGTTTTTTGTTTTTGTTTTTAGTATAGTTTTTAGCGCTTGTTATCATTGGAAGATTTGTTTTTTTGGTTTGGTTGCACTCTTCTTTCCTTCTCTCTTTTTAAAATTACTTTTATTATTTTTAATAATTAATTTTAATACCTTTATTTTATTTCCTTTCTTTCTTTCTTTCTTTCTTTCTTTTTTCTCCCTTTTCTTCTGAGCTGTATGGCTGACAGGGTCATGGTGCTCTGGGTGGGTGTCAGGCCTGTGTCTCTAAGGTGGGAGAGGCGAGTTCAGGACACTGGTCCACCAGAGACCTCCCGACCCTACATAATATCAAACTGCGAAAGCTCTCCCACAGATCTCCATCTGAACGCCAAGACTCAGCTCAACTCAACAACCAGCAAGCTACAGTTCTGGACACCCTATGCCAAACAACTAGCAACACAGGAACACGAACACACCCATTAGCAGAGAGGCTGCCTAAAATCATAATAAGGTCACAGACACCCCAAAACACACCACCAGATGCTGTCCTGCCCATCAGAAAGACAAGATCCAGCCTCATCCACCAGAACACAGGCACTAGTCCCCTCCACCAGGAAGCCTACACAACCCACTGAACCAACCTTAGCCACTGGGAGGAGACACCAAAAACAATGGAAACTACGAACCTACAGCCTGTGAAATGGAGACCCCAAACACAGTAAGTTAGGCAAAATGAGAAGACAGAGAGACACACAGCAGATGAAAGAGCAGGGTGAAAACCCACCAGACCTAACAAATGAAGAGGAAATAGGCAGTCTACCTGAAAAAGAATTCAGAATAATAATAGTAAAGATGATCCAAAATCTTGGAAATAGAAGGAAGAAAATACAAGAAACATTTAATAAGGACCTAGAAGAACTAAAGAGCAAACCAACAGCGATGAACAACACAATAAATGAAGTTTAAAATTCTCTAGAAGGAATTAATAGCAGAATAACTGAGGGAGAAGAACAGATACATGACCTGGAAGATAAAATAGTGGAAATAACTACTGCAAAGCAGAATAAAGAAAAAAGAATGAAAAGAACTGAGGACAATCTCAGAGACCTCTGGGACAACATTAAACATGACAACATTCAAATTACAGGGATCCCAGAAGAAGAAGAGAAAAAAAAAGGGACTGAAAAAATATTTGAAGAGATTATAGTTGAAAACTTCCCTAAGATGGGAAAGGAAATAGTCAATTAAGTCCAGGAAGCACAGAGAGTCCCATACAAGGATAAATCCAAGGAGAAATATGCCAAGACACATATTAATCAAACTGTCAAAAATTAAATACAAAGAAAAAATATTAAAAGCAGCGAGGGAAAAATAACATACAAGGGAATCCCCAGAAGGTTAACAGCTGATCTTTCAGCAGAAACTCTGCAAGCCACAAGGGAGTGGCAGGACATATTTAAAGTGATGAAAGGGAAAAACCTACAACCAGATTACTCTATCCAGCAAGGATCTCATTCAGATTGGACGGAGAAACTAAAACCTTTACAGATAAGCAAAAGCTAAGAGAATTCTGCACCACCAAACCAGCTCTAAAACAAATGCTAAAGGAACTTCTCTAAGCAGGAAACACAAGAGGAGGAAAAGACTTACAATAACAAACCCAAAACAATTAAGAGAATGGTAATAGGAACATACATATCAATAACTACCTTAAATATAAGTGGATTAAATGCTCCAACCAAAAGACACAGACTGGCTGAATGGATACAAAAACAACACCTGTATATATGCTGTCTACAAGAGACCCACTTCAGACCTAGAGACACATACAGACTGAAAGTGAGGGGATGGAAAAAGATATTCCATGCAAATGGAAATCAAAAGAAAGCTGGAGTAGCAATTCTCATATCAGACAAAACAGACTTTAAAATAAAGACTATCAGAAGAGACAAATAAAGACACTACATAATGATCAAGGGATCAATCCAAGAAGATATAACAACTGTAAATATTTATGCACCCAGCATAGGAGCACCTCAATACATAAGGCAAATGCTAACAGACATAAAAGGGGAAATCGACAGTAACACAATCATAGTAGGGGACTTTAACACCCCACTTTCACCAATGGACAGATCATCCAAAATGAAAATAAATAAGGAAACACAAGCTTTAAATGATACGTTAAACAAGATGGACTTAATTGATATTTATAGGACATTCCATCCAAAACCAGCAGATTACACTTTCTTCTCAAGTGCTCATGGAACATTGTCCAGGATAGATCATATCTTGGGTCACAAATCAAGCCTTGGTAAATGTAAGAAAACTGAAATCATGTCAAGTATCTTTTCCAACCACAATGCTATGAGACTACATATCAATTACAGGAAAAAATCTGTAAAAAATACAAATACATGGAGGCTAAACAATACATTGCTTAACCAAGAGATCACTGAAGAAATCAAAGAGGAAATTAAAAAATACCTAGAAACAAATGACAATGAAAACACGATGACCCAAAACCTATGGGATGCACCAAAAGCAGTTCTAAGAGGGAAGTTTATAGCAATACAGTCCTACCTTGAGAAACAAGAAACATCTCAAATAAACAACCTAACCTTACACCTAAAGCAATTAGAGAAAGAAGAACAAAAAACCACCAAAGTTAACAGAAGGAAAGAAATCATAAAGATCAGATCAGAAATAAATGAAAAAGAAATGAAGGAAATGATAGCAAAGATCAGTAAAATTAAAAGCTGGTACTTTGAGAAGATAAAATTAATAAACCATTAGCCAGACTCACCAAGAAAAAAAGGAAGACTCAAATCAACACAATTAGAAATGAAAAAGGAGAAGTAACAACTGACACTGCAGAAATACAAAGGATCATGAGAGATTACTACAAGCAACTCTATACCAATACAAGGGACAACCTGGAAGAAATGGACATTCTTAGAAAAGCACAACCTTGAGACTGAACCAGGAAGAAACAGAAAGTATAAACAGACCAATCGCAAGCACTGAAATTGAAAGTATGATTAAAAATCTTCCAACAAACAAAAGCCCAGGACCAGATGGCTTCACAGGTGAATTCAAACATTTAGTGAAGAGCTAACACCTATCCTTCTTAAACTCTTCCAAAACATACCGGAGGGAGGAATACTCCCAAACTCATTCTACAAGGCCACCATCACCCTGATACCAAAACCAAAGATGTCACAAAGAAAGAAAACTACAGGCCAGTATCACTGATGAACACAGATGCAAAAATCCTCAACAAAACACTAGCAAACAGAATCCAACACATTAACAGGATGATACACCATGATCAAGTGGGATTTATCCCAGGAATGCAAGGATTCTTCAATATTTTCAGTATACACAAATCAATCAATGTGATACACCATATTAACAAACTGAAGGAGAAAAACCATATGATCATCTCAATCGATGCAGAAAAAGCTTTCGACAAAATTCAACACCCAGGTATGATTAAAAACCCTCCAGAAAGTAGGCGTAGAGGGAACTTACCTCAACATAATAAAGGCCATATATGACAAACCCACAGCCAACATCGTTCTCAATGGTGAAAAACAGAAAGCATTTCCACTAAGATCAAGAACAAGATAAGATTGCCCACTCTCACCACTATTATTCAACATTATTTTGGAAGTCTTAGCCATAGCAATGAGAGAAGAAAAAGAAATAAAACAAATACAAATTGGAAAAGAAGAAGTAAAACCATCACTGTTTGCAGATGGCGTGATACTATACATAGAGAATCCTAAAAATACTACCAGAAAACTACTAGAGCTAATCAATGAATTTGTAAAGTAGCAGGATACAAAATTAAAGCACAGAAATCTTTTGCATTCCTATACATTAATGATGAAAAATCTGAAAGAGAAATTAAGGAAACACTCCCATTTACCACTGCAACAAAAAAAATAAAATACCTAGGAATAAACCTACTTAAGGAGACAAAAGACCTGTATGCAGAAAACTATAAGACACTTATGAAGGAAATTAAAGATGACACAAACAGATGGAGAGATGTATTGTGTTCATGGATTGGAAGAATTAACATTGTTAAAAAGACCATACTACTCAAGGCAATCTACAGATTCAGTGCAATCCCTATCAAACTACCAGTGGCATTTTTCACAGCACTAGAACAAAAAACTTCACAATTTATATGGAAACACAAAAGACTCCGAATAGCCAAAGCAACCCTGAGAAAGAAAAACGGAGCTCGAGGAATCAGGCTCCCTGACTTCAGACTATACTACAAAGCTACAGTAATCAAGAAAGTATGGTACTGGCACAAAAACAGAAATATACATCAATGGAACAGGATAGAAAGCCCAGAGATAAACCCACACACATATGGTCATCTTATCTTTGATAAAGGAGGCAAGAGTATACAATGGAGAAAAGACAGCCTCTTCAGTAAGTGGTGCTGGGAAAAGTGGACAGCTACATGTAAAGGAAAAAAATTAGAACACTCCCTAACACCATACACAAAAATAAACTCAAAATGGATTAAAGACCTAAATGTAAGGCCAGAAACTATCAAACTCTTAGAGGAAAACATAGGCAGAACACTCTATGACATAAATCACAGCAAGATCCTTTTTGACCCACCTCCTAGAGAAATGGAAATAAAAACAAAAATAAACAAATGGGAGCTAATGAACCTTTGAAATTTTGCCCAGCAAAGGAAAAGATAAACACGATGAAAAGACAACCCTCAGAATGGGAGAAAATATTTGCAAACAAAGCTACTGACAAAATATACAAAAAGCTCATGCAGCTTAATATCAAAAAAATAAACAACCCAATCCAAAAATGGGCAGAAGACCTAAACAAACATTTCTCCAAAGAAGATATACAGATTGCCAACAAATACATGAAAGGATGCTGAACATCATTAATCATTAGAGAAATGCAAATCAGAACTACTGTGAAGTATCACCTCACACCAGTCAGAGTGTCCATCATCAAAAAATCTACAAACACAGGCTTCCCTGTGGCGCAGTGGTTGAGAATCTGCCTGCTAATGCAGGGGACACGGGTTCGAGCCCTGGTCTGGGAGGAACCCACATGCCGCGGAGCAACTAGGCCCATGAGCCACAACTACTGAGCCTGCGCGTCTGGAGCCTGTATTCCACAACGAGAGGCCCGCACACCGTGATGAAGAGTGGCCCCCGCTTGCCACAACTAGAGAAAGCCCTCGCACAGAAACGAAGACCCAACACAGCAAAAATAAATAAATTAATTAATAAACTCGTACCCCCAACATCTTAAAAAAAAAAATCTACAAACAATAAATGCTGGAGACGGTGTGGAGAACAGGGAACCCTCCTGCACTGTTGGTAGGAATGTAAATTGATACAGCCACTATGGAAAACAGTATGGAGGTTCCTTAGAAAACAAAAACTAGAACTACCATACGACCCAGCAATCCCACTACTGGGCATATACCCTGAGAAACCCAAAATTCAAAAAGTCATGTACCACAATGTTCATTGCAGCTCTATTTACAATAGCCAGGACATGGAAGCAACCTATGTGTCCACGGACAGATGAGTGGATAAAGAAGATGTGGCATATATATATATGCAATGGAATATTACTGAGCCATAGACAGAAACGGAACTGAGTTACCTGTAGTGATGTGGATGTACCCGGAGTCTTTCATACAGAGTGAAGTAAGTCAGAAAGAGAAAAACAAATACCATATGCTAACACATATATATGGAATCCCCCCCCCCCAAAAAATGGTTCTGAAGAACATAGGGGCAGGACAGGAATAAAGATGCAGACGTAGAGAATGGACTTGACACGGGGAGGGGGAAGGGTAAGCTGGGATGAAGTGAGAGAGTGGCATGGACATATATACACTACCAAATGTAAAGTAGATAGCTAGTGGGAATCAGCCGCATAGCACAGGGAAATCAGCTAGGTGCTTTGTGTCCACCTAGAGGGGTGGGATAGGGAGGGTGGGAGGGAGACGCAAGAGGGAGGAAATATGTGGATGTATGTATATGTATAGCTGATTCACTGTTATACAGCAGAAACTAACACAGCATTGTAAAGCAATTATACTAAAATAAAGATGTTGAAAAGAAAAGAAAAAAAAAGATTCACAACACAAAACCTAAGTAAAAAAGATATGAAATCACACATTCAAAGAGCACATCACACACCTGAGCATATCAACCCAGAACCACCTAGATTTTTAAGGAAAAAAAATCCTTTGACCACTTAGGCAAAAATAAATATAAGAAAGTTAGATCACCACCCAAACTGCCAGCAATGCTTTACACCAGGAAAAAAGAAAAAAGCAATTGTTACATATTTAAGATACTTAAGAAAAGAAAGCACAAGCCAAAAATTTTATATCCAGCAAAACTGACCTTGGATATAAAGGGCACGAACAATTATCAACATCCAAGGATTCAGACAATATTGTTTCCATGATCTTCAAGATAACTTTAAATAAACAAAATGACTACAGAGACTTCAACATACGCACTGGTAGTGAAGAATACAAATAAAGTTACTTGCAGAACTAAGCTTGAATGAAGATTAAAAGGGAGAGTTTTGTAATGGCTATTTATGATAATGTAGATACAACTTTTAAAAACCAGGGGTGAGGGGAAAGCAAACAAAAACATTTAACTGTTCTCAGTAATTACACTGGTGGTGGTTGTACTGTAATTCTGAGACATGTTTGTGTAATGTGGGATTAACAAGTGATATTGGGATATTTAAATTCTATCATTCCCACATCCTTCAAAACTAAGATTTTTGGTGTGAAAGAAAGGTCACAGAGATGTAATACAAAAGAGGTTAAAGAAAAGAATAAAAAAAGAAGTAAAAAATGCTACTGTTGCTTGAATCAGAATGAATTCCTAAGATATCTTAAATATATGTATTTAAAATGTATATATATATATAAAACAAGTCTACCTATATTTTGTATAGTTCATATATTTACTGTTAAATGAATAACAATATGTTGATGTATATAGCGAATACATATTTACCGTACTTTTGTTTACTGTACTATGTATTTACTGTATTTATTTACTGTACTATGTATTTCCTTGCTCTGTTCATTGAAGATGCCTAAAAACAAGACAAACATAGCAACAATGAGTATCTCCAGGGTCCAGGTTGATATCTTGTAATACCACTTCCTACTAAAAGAAAAAGCAGGGTTTCTTAAAGAAATGGCCATTTCAGCTGTGGCTATAAAACATACAGGATGAACCTGGAATATCTTGCTATAACAGATACTGAGGAAACTATCCCAGACTATATGGGTACAGACAGAGTTACTAGATGGTCCAGCAATTCTACTCCTGGGTATATATTCAAGAGAAATCAAAACATGTATCTACATAAAAACATACATAAATGTTCACAGTAGCAATATAACAGCCAAAAAGTAGAAACAACCCAAATGTCCACTAACTGATAAATGTATATACAAAATATGGTATAATGGTAGTTCAGCAAGAAAAATAAATGAAGTACTGATACATGCTACAACACAAATGAACCTCGAAAACATTATGTACTAAGTGAAAGAGGTCAGTCACAAAGGACCACACATTGAATGATTCCATTTATAGGGAATGTCCAGAATAGGCTGGTTGGAAGAATGGGAAGAGATGGCTAAAGGATGGGGGATTTCTTCTTGGGGTGATACAGATTTCTAAAATTGATGTACAACTTTGTGAACGTACGCAAAAACCACTGAATTGTACACTTTCAAAGGATGAAATATATGGTATGTAAATTTTCTCTCAACAAAGGTGGTAAACATAGGGCAAGAATCAACTACTTATTCTGCCTTTCCTATATGAACTTGTACCACCGGATGTCCAAATAGTGATGAATCACAACATTTCACTATACAAATATTCCAATTAATAAATGAAGAAGAAAGGACAGAATTAAAGTATCACAATGAATAAAAGGATCTAGGCATTGAATATTGACAGCTGCTAACACCACAAAAAGACAACCAGACATTAGGTGCCTGCTGATTAAAGAATATAACATTACCTGTAGTCCTGCCAAAGGGATCTAACATAAGTCTGATCAAATTTCTGGATCCAACTGGCAATTTGCAGGGAATACAGCAACAAAGGAACATAATAAACTGCACCATGAACATACAGTTAGCAAAACCCAGACAGGTGGAAACTCTACAGGTATAATGTCCTAGGTCCTTCAACAGATAAAATTTAAGTAAAAGAAAGGGATAGAGGCGAAACCTGTACCTTGAGAGATTTAAGAAACCTATCAAATCTTTAATAATGGGAAAGGATAGGACAGTTTTTCTATCCCTTTGTGGAGGGAAGGAAAGGGTTGACATTGGGATGGAGCACATGAAGGCACTTCTGGGGTAGTTAGCAAACTTCCCTTGTTTGATTTGAGTGGTAGTTATAAAGCTGTTTAACTAATAATTCACTATGCTATATATTTAGTGGTTTTACATGTTTGTGTTTCATTTTATAACAATTAAAAAACCCCACTTCCTCCACGCTTCCACTGTTGGGGGGCACGGGTTCGATCCCTGGTTGGGGAACTAAGATCTTGCATGCCGCGTAGCATGGTCAAAAAAACTCAACCAACCAACGAAACAAAAAACACAAAAACACAAAAAAACCCACTTCATTTCATATACGCACAGTTACACTACAGCACTAAAGAATACCAAATAGATGAAATAGAATAGGAGGTGAACAGGACCCAAAGGATAAGGTCAGAGAATCAAACAGAAGTGAAAGAGTGGAGTTATCTGGGGAATGGTTTATGAAGAGTTGTAACTTCAGCTCAGTCTCACAACCTGACAGGTCAGAATCACATGAAAAGTGAAGGGAAAGCACCACATGGAAAAATAGGGATGCACAATGCGTAAATCCTAAGACTGATGTATGGCTGAAGGAGGAATTGGGGCCTAACTCAAAAGAGGACTTCACTGGATTTCGCCCAATGAGAAATGCAAATCAAAATCTGACAGTATTTTCATTATTCACTTGTATACTCATCTCCTCCTTAGAAATCACTGGCATCAATATTTAGTGTGCCCTATTTCTGAAACACATTAGGAACATTTCTTAAACATATTAGACACAAGCAAGAACTGCAGCATGAGATTAGGCTAGGTATCTAGGTTCAAAATGCCAATCACATAACAGCTAATTTCTGGACAAGTAACTTAGTAATTGCATCTGTTTCCTCAGGAGGACAATACTTCAGCTGCCATAAGTAAAATGCCTATTACATAGTTGGATTTTTTAAAAAAATAAATTTATTTTATTTCTTTATTTTTGGCTGTGTTGGGTCTTTGTTGCCGCGCACGGGCTTTCTCGAGTTGCAGCGAGTGGGGGCTACTCTTCGTTGCAGTGCATGGGCTTCTCACTGCAGTGGCTTCTCTTGTTACAGAGCATGGGCTCTAGGTGCATGGGCTTCAGTTGTTGTGGCATGTGGGCTCAGGAGTTGTGACTCGCAGGCTATAGAGTGCAGGCTCAGTAGTTATGGCGCACGGGCTTAGCTGCTCTCCAGCACGTGGTATCTTCCCAGACCAGGGCTCGAACCCATGTCCCCTGCATGGGCAGGCAGATTCTTAACCACTGTGCCATCAGGGAAGCCCTACAGAATGGGATCTTAATAAATTTTCATCCACACAATTTATAGTTGAAAAGGAATTTAGAAATCACCTAGTCTAATAATCTCAAATTTACAATCCAGGAAACGTATTTGGTCAGTACATATCATTTTGAATATAAAAGATACAGAATACGTCCATCATCGCAGAAAGTTCTACTGGACAGTCCTACAGTATTTCCCAGTAGCATTAATGGATTTTGAACATAAGATTATTCTTCGACTAATTGCTTTATTAAATTAAAAAGCAGAAGCATAAGTGAGCTATAATATAAACAACCACTCAGATTTCAAAGACATTTTACTTTAGTAGATAAAAGAATGAAACATGCTGATTTCACTTCTACAAAACGGCCAGTGTACAGTCATCTCTCAGTAGCCACAGGCGGGGGATTGGTTTTAGGACCCCTCCACATTTACCGAAATCCATGGATACTCAAGTCTCATATAAAATGGCATAGTAATGGTATATATCCTACGCACATCCTTCCTTACACTTTAAGTCATCTCTAGATTACTTATAATACCTAATACAATGCAAATGCTATGTAAATAGTTGCTGGTGTGGGGTAAATACAAGTTTTGCTTTTTGTAAATGAATTTTTTCCCAAATATTTTTGATCTGCAGTTGGTTGAATCCACAGATGCAGAACCCACAGACATGGAGGGCTGACTGTATAATAGATTATGAGACACAGGGGAAACATCAAAATTTAAATGAACAGTCTTCAACTTTAGCAGGCATCAGTATCACCTGGGACGCTTGTTAAGGTAGAGGATCCCAGGTCCCACCACAAATATTCTGATTACATAGGTCTAAGGTACAGCCCACTAAAGTATATTTTAGAGGAGCATCCTGATAATTCTCATGCCGAGCGTTGGTGAATCACAACTGGCACATCACAAAAGCTTTACACATCAACTGCTTTTAGTGAAAAATTTCAGGGCTATGAAAAGATTCCTAGTAACAGATACTTGAGGCAGAAATACTGATAACTGCATGAACAATGGAGTCTAGATCTGGGTGCGATTTTTAGCTTTTGTCACTCAGCTGCTGTGTGACTTCAGACAAAGTGTTTAACCTTTATGATTCTTTTCTTCCTTATCTGGGGTAAGAAAGAGAATATCCACCTTAAGTAAATGTTTAGGAACCACATACCAAAATAAACCTAACAAGGAAAAACAAACGCCAAAACCCAAGAATCTCTTCCCATGAAATCAATAAGTAAATATAGGTAGACATTTATCTCCAGATAAACATAAAGGTAATGAAATAAAGCAAAATTAAAGGCTGGTAGATTTGAGTAACAAAAGAATTTATGTCAAAACCCACCATAGGGCTTCCCTGGTGGCGCAGTGGTTGAGAATCCACCTGCCGATGCAGGGGACATGGGTTCGTGCCCCGGTCCGGGAAGATCCCACAAGCCACAGAGCGGCTGGGCCCGTGAGCAATGGCCGCTAAGCCTGCGCGTCCGGAGCCTGTGCTCCGCAACGGGAGAGGCCACAGCAGTGAGAGGCCCGCGTACCGCAAAAACGAAACAAACAAACAAACAAAACAAAAAAAACCCCACCATAAACAAAATTAGAAGCCAAACTACTAAAATATCTTCTAATATGGTAAGATTCATAACAAACTCAAATAAGAGGCTAAAAAAAAACATATTAGTACTTAACAGAAAAGCAACATTTATTAACAAGCTAAATTTAAACTTTAGAAATACCAAAAAGTTTCCCTAAAGCCCCCAATTAGAAGATTACAAATGTGATCTTTGTTCTTATGGTCCTTGAAGAATTACAGATGAATAGGCTATTTTTTACTAGAACAGATAAAATTCACCAAACACTCAAAATTAATCTAGTGACAATGACATAGCTTTTAGTCTCACTTCTTAACTCTTTAGGTTTACCCATGGTTTTTTCAACCTCAGCACTACTGACATTTTGTACCAGGTAACTTTTGGTTTTGCAGGAATATCCTATGCATCGTAGGATGTTTAGCAGCATCCCCGGCTTCTATCCACCAGATGCCAGTAGTACCCCTTTCCCATCTGTGACAACCAAAAATGTCTCTAAACATTATAAAATGTCCCTCGGTGGGCAAAGCTGCCTCTGGTTGAGTTACACTGGGTCAATCTACACTATCCTTTTCTGGTGCCATATTAAAAATTACTTCTCCAGAAACAGCCACATCTAACCTCAACTAGGACCAGTCCAATTCTGTCTGTTCTCATATTGCTGTTGTGTGTTGGATCTAAGAATTGTGGGAAAAAACAGACAAAAACCCTTTTCTGTGCTGAAAAAAATACACACATATATGCTTGCACAAGCAAAAACTATTTCTGAAAGGGCACACAGAAACTGTGCACAGCAAATGCTGTAGGGCAGGGGGCTTAGATACCTGGATGGGAGGGAGGTTTATCATAACCCTTTTTCTACTGTTTTCATTTACCATGTGTCTGTTAGTTTTCAATAATAAAACATTTAAAATGTGTCTATGTGGGGAGGATGAATATAGAGGAAAATGTAGAAGAATTCACTCAACAGACCTGTGAGCAACAAGATTTGATACATTCTATTGACAAACTATTGCCAAATATCAACTTTATGTGAGGTACTGGTGAGTATAGCCAAAAAAAAAGGAAACAAAACCCCCCTGTCCTTTTGGGGCAGGGAGGTTACATTTAACTTTATCTAGATTCCTATGTTTGAGAGAAATTTAGGGCTTTCACAATACAAATTTAAACAAAATCCTTAACTAACCGAATTGCCCAAAATGTTATTCTTTCACAAGTGGCAATTGTTTGACAATTTTATGAGCAATTTGAGTATAAATAAGCAACAGTTGGTGTAAACTGAATGAAATCTACCATTAAAAAATCTTGAATAAATTTCTATGCAAAGACTATTAATAAAAATTAGAATGGGAGAATGCTTTATTATCGGACAAAGAACAGGGATTGTGGGCACTTTTCTAGAGAGAGAAAAGAATGGCTTTCCTTTAAATCACTTAAGTCTTTACAGGGGAAGAAAGGAATGCAAAAAGAAAATCTTTAAATTTTCAAATGGTATCTACTAGTCAAGAACCAAGTCAACTGAGAAAGATTAAGACTGCAAGCAAAAAGTGGTAATCAAATTTTAGCACAAGCAAATACAAGTTCCTTCATGCGTATCAGCTGACTAATCTTAGATGTATTAAGTGAAACTCAGATATGACATAGATGGTGCATTCTTAGATGTCATCATAGTCAAAAATCATTAGTTCTGAATACTGCCCTTAACTTACTGTGTACTCTTGAGACCTTAAACAAAGCTACATTTAAATTTGGCATACTATAATGTTTCAATTGCTGCAGCTCAAAAAAGAGGCAACAGAACTAAAGGGAAGATTAAAATGATCACATGAATTGGAGAGATATGAGACTAGACCATGACCAACAAAAATACTAAGAGTGTGTTCTTTACAACCTCATTTTAAGAGAACTCAAAAGACTTGGAATTAATATAAGAAACAAATGCATCATAAACTTGACTAACCAAACTAATGAACAGAGTTTCTAGGAAAAGCTGGGTCAATTATCTATACTATGACTGACACTGGGGAGGATGCTCTCCCACAGTACATACTTTGTGGAGGCACTGCTGGTTCCAGGGCTTTTTTATATACTTCATTAGATTTATCTTGAGCTTGATCCAGCAAGGCCATTCTTCAATTACTAATCTCAATTACATAAACCTCACTGCATCCAGTGAGCAAAGGATAGAATTATCTAATTAGGTTATATATAAAAGTCATTTCCTGCTGGTAGCCATCCAACCTTCTAAAAAGAGAAAGTAACAATGATAAAAGACAGCTCTGTTGACACTAACTTTTAAAACAAGACCAACTTGACCTTTAGGGGACTTTTTTACTTTTAAATTTGTTAATGTGAAAAAATAAAGCCACATAAATATTTTTAAATATTTTAACATAATGAATGCATATTTATTATAAAACTAGATATATGTTGTTACTAGCATCTTTAAATTGAAGCTTGTTATGGTTTAATTTACCGAATGGTGTTCAATTTACTTAGTGGTGGAGACTCATGCTTTTTTAAAGTCTACCATGACATTCCATTATAACCTTGTAAGAAAAATTTTCCCAGTGATGTCAGGGAGTATGAATTTGAAAGTGACTCACATTCAATTTGAGACCACCCCCTTCACCCTAAAAGAATAGGAAAAAAAAAAAAAGATAAAAGAGTGAGGCTGTGCAATTGATGCAAGTGTACCAACACAAATAAATATTAAAACCACTTTTGATAAAATAGCAAAGGTAAAAAAGACAATGGTTAGATATGAAGGGTGCAATTTATTTCTCAAAACAGAAATTAGCATCAGATTTCAATTATTCTAATAATGACTCAATGTAAAACACTGAAGTTTGCCTTTATACACACAGAAGACAGAAAATAGGGTAATAAAAATGAATACTCTGGCTTTCTTATTAAATGATGGCATTTAAATAAAATAATAAGAGTTACAATGCAAGTGACCTGGGCTTCACCAGTCAACTTAAAAGTTACAGCTGTGAATTTTGGCTGTTAAGTAAGGTTTTGCTTTAAAGCACACCAACCAGGCCATAGAGACAAATTATGAAAGACGGAGGGTTCAAAAAGAGAAGTGTAGTCTTGTGGTGAAATCATTACTGAAGTAGAAAAGTAAGCAAATAGGACATCTGTAGCCACATCAAGAATTTCCAGGGCTTCCCTGGTGGCGCAGTGGTTGAGAGTCCGCCTGCCAATGCAGGGGACACGGGTTCGTGCCCCCGTCCGGGAAGATCCCACATGCCGTGGAGCAGCTGGGCCCGTGAGCCATGGCCGCTGAGCCTGTGCTCCGCAACGGGAGAGGCCACAACAGTGAGAGGCCTGCGTACCGCAAAAAAAAAAAAAAAAAAAAAAAAAAAACTAAAAAGAATTTCCAGAACTATTTTGATTTGTGATTCCTACCAGCATATTCCAGGGCTACTTAAGGGAAGCCACACTTACATTAGTATTCATCAGTTCACTACTGCCTTAGGAGACAATTTAAATAAAAATGTATTTCTCTCAATCTAAATGTTATACCAAAAAGGCTCCCTCTCTCTTCCATAACACTATCACTGACCTAAGTTCTGTGTACAAGAAATAACTGGAAAAATATAAAGAGCAAGAATCAAACAGATTTAAAAGATGAAAAGTAGAAGCAGTGGAAACTGCAAGAGACCAAAATGTATACTGTTTAATATAAACCTATATGCCAATCTGATAAACCAAATCAGATTTATGATCAGAAGAGATTAAAATAGGAATCAATCTAAACTATGAGGCTTTTCCTTCCAACTAAAAAAAAGGACCTTTTCAAAGACTGTTTTCTTAAAAGGTCCTAATGACAATCCACAAATTGCATAAAGTCTTCCAGGGTCAACTTTTCCACCCTCCTTTCAGAATAGCATTCTATAAATAGCTGTGAGCAAAAAATATGGTGAGAAATAAGGCAGAGCTAAATATTTCTAAACAATATGCAATTTTCTTTGATAACAGGTATAACACAGTATTCGTGTTTCTCCGAAAAGAACAGACACCGAAGTGCCGTTTTCATAACTTAAAATGAAAATTTCAACTAAACGCCACTACTCAGTTTGTCAAAATTTACAGAATATGTTCCAAATCAGTACTTTAGTATTGGAAGGTAAGATTTACTTCAAACTAATTGTACATACAAAGACACACCTCTGACATAGTGTTTCTGAAACAAGACACCATTCAAACCACCAAAAATTTAAGTAGACAACTAACGCTAAAATGTGATAAACAAGAACGTTTTACAACTTAAATTGTGTTAGCAAATGAAATATTTCTGCTAAACATTTAACTCTTTCAAAGGGTCATTTGAAAACAATGTTACAATTAAACTAAGCCCAATTCACAGTATTTGAAGCAATATGAGTCCAATACAATTAAGATGTACAACAGAATGACTGGGTTTTCTACAATTACATTGTACCTATAAATTGTTCAAATGTTGAGTGTAAAATTTAAATGAATACCAATGTAATAAATACTCTTTGAGAAGAGAAATGCTTCTGATTTATCTCTTAGCTCAAAAGACCTGGCAGAGCCTGACACAGCGCCTGGCAGCTTGTCAACACAAATTAAAAAACCAACCAAGCAACCAGAAACCCCACATGTGAAGCAAAATGTTTATCACGCGATTCACCTTCACTGTTAACTTAGAACATTAAATACAATAGTAAAATCCACGACCAACTTTTTTCTGCGTATCGATATCTTAAAATTTGGTTGTTTCAAAAACAGAATAATAAAACAATACTTACATTTCTATTGAATTTGGTGAAAGAATGGTGCATGTAAAACCTGTGCATATAAACAATCGCAGTGTTTATTGTAAGCTGAGAGCTGGAACGTTAACATTTAGGAAATATCGGAGAAAAACAACATCTCTTTTCCAAAACTATTTTGAAAGAAAATTCCCGATCTACGGTTCTTTTCCAAGGCCCCCGTTCACTCAAAACCAATCTCCAAACTGTAATAATAAGAAACTAAATACCCACAGGATGATGGCGTGGGGGCTGCAGGATCGAAAAGACTCCCCACCGAATAAATAGCCGGAATAATAACATACGCCGAGCATTCCGCTCCAATACTGCTATTAAGCGAGCCCAGGAAGCATTTATCAATGGCTACGACTATACCCCAAACCAAACAGTTTAAACACGCGCGCGCGCACCCATGCAAAACCATGCCAGGAACATAAAGACGTCCCGTGCGCTCCCAAGGTACAAGAGAACCGCCATCAAACCGGCGAGGAGATTGGGGAAAGGCTGCAGAGAACACTTACGCCTTTCAGCATCTCCCTCCTAGCTCTCAACCCCTTCTCGGACTAGAAGTAGAAACAGCCGCCTCTTTTCTGCGATAATCCCTAAGATTTCCCTCTCGCCCGGGCGGCACTCCTCCCATCCCCCGCCGTCACCACGCGCGGCCCCAAACAGATTACACAACGCAGCCTCCCGGCCCGCATTCACCGGACTCCCTTTCTCCTCCCCTCCTCCGCCGCCGGCCGCTCGGAGCCTCCAGAACCCTAGCCTGTCTTCCCTTACGGCGCGGCCGAGGCCCAGGAAAGACCGAGGCGGCGGCGCCATGTTCGCGGGGCAGCAGGCCCGGCGACTCGGCGAGTAGTGAGGGGAACAGGGCGTGAGAGGCGCAGGGCCAAAAATAGGAAAGGATACACATTGAGACGTTGTCCCATGTCCTGGATGAGGTTGGCCGCCTGCTGGCGGTACGAGAGCTCTTTATCCGCCTCCACTCCGCAGCGGCGGCTCGGCGTGTTCTCCAGCTGTTCCCGAGTAAAGAACCAGCGAGAAGAAGCTCCACGGCCGGACGCCATGACACTTCCTCCTCCGCCCGCTCCCTCACAGCCAAGGCCGCGCGACCCCGCCCCACTCCGCTCGCCGTAGACCACGCACCACCCTTTTTCACCGCCGCCGCCGCCCGTGCGCGTGCGCGGGGGCCGCCCTACCTGCTCGCCCTAGTCTTTTGCTTTCTTTTTCCGGCCCGGGCCTCGCTCTCGCGCACGGGACCACAATGCTCCGCGCCGCTTGTCATTTGGAGGCGCCCAAAGGTGGGGGAAAGCTGGAAGGGAAAGGTCAGCGCGGTGCATGCCGGGCCTAGGATTGGCTGGGAGAAGGGCGGGGAGGAGAGGCGAGAAAAGGCTGGTTTCGGGTCGGGTGGCGAGAGACGCGGGCGGGCGGCTGCGCCGTGGGGCCTGGGCGTGGGCTCTGAAATCCCGGCTGGTTCTTGGGCCGGGAGTCTGGCGGCGCTTTACAAAAGAGAAGAACCTTCCTCTGTCGCAGTCGCGCGCCACATCCTCCATTTTACTCTAGCGTCTGTCTGCGCAGTCTCGTAGGCTACCGACTCCGGAGTCCCCGACGGACAGCCTCCGCCCAGCGGGCGGCTCTCGGAAGGACCTACCTGGGAAAGGGTGCATAAGAAATGCTTCCCCCCGCACCCCCCCACCCGCCTACGTTTGTGCCGCACTTTAGTTCTTTTTTCCTACATTATTTTGTTTGAATCCTATGACCACGCAGGCCGTGGGTTTATTTTTTTGCTTGCCAAAGGTTATCTGATTAGCAACCAGAGGAGCTGAATTTCTAAACTAGGTTTGGAGTCCCTATCTGTAGTGTGTTTTCAAATCAGTCTGTGATTTGAAAGATAAGGTTAAAGAGAAGCAGATAGTGTAAAAGGAACTGAGTTAAAAAGTTATCAGTGCTTAATATGGTAACACCGCACATATCTACTGATTCACTCTTTATCCTGTCCCTGGAAGAAATTTTGCAGACTGGGATTCGGTGGGTCTCTGGCTCTGAGCCAACGCCTAATATGTGTGAATAAAGTCGCTAAGTTTTAAATTTTAGCTATTTGCCAAAGATACAGCGTACAGGAAGACATACTTTTTTGTTTGCATTGTTATATCAGGATTCCTTTTTAAATTAACTTTTATTGGAGAATAGTTGCTTTACAATGTTGTGTTAGTTTCTGCTGTACAGCAAAGTGAATCAGCTATAAGTATATATATATCTCCTCTTTTTTGGATTTCCTTCCCATTTAGGTCACCACAGAGCATTGAGTAGAGTTCCCTGTGCTGTACAGTAGGTTCTCATTAGTTATCTGTTTTATACATAGTAGTGTATACATGCATGAAGTCATACTTCGAAAGGCAATAAATACTACTTTTCATTGAGTTCTTGATTATATCTCCAGGCTTTTGTCATTGTTTCGGGGCTCCCATGCTCAATGTACTGATATACCTTGGCTCTGCCTGCCCCCGTCAGGCCACAGTGTTGAGCTGTTGATTTGGTAGGCAGCTATCATGAACATTGTCTAAGTTCTTACCTACCTTGCCTCACATCTTAGGCTGCTTAGAGGTTCCAGGATAGATTGACTTAAAGCAGCATTTAAAAAGTGTCTACCTCCAACGCTCATTCATGATAAAAGCTCTAACAAACTAGGAATAGAGGAGAACTTCTTCAACTTCATGAAGAACGTTTATAAAAACCTTACAGTTAGCATCATACTTAATGGTGAGAAACTAGAAGCTTTCCTGCTAAGGCAAGGATGTCCCCTGTCACTGCTCCTTTCAATGTTGTATTATAAGTCCTATAAGAAAAGGAAATCAAAGCTAAGCAGATTGGGAAGAAAGAAAGAAAACTGGCTTTGTTCATGGATAACATAATTGTTCATGTAGAAAATCTCAGTCCTAAAAAAAACTGGAACTACTAAGTGGCTGTAGCAAGATTATAATATAGAAGAGTGAATTGCTTTCCTGTATACCAGCAACGTATAATTGAAATTTGCGGTTAAAAACATAATACCATTTACAAAAAGTAATACTTAGGTATGAATCTAAAATATGTACAGGATCTGTATACAGAAAACAACAAAACTCTGATTAAGGAAATCAAAGTAGATATAAGTGGAAGGATATTCTGGGTTCGTGGATTCGAAGATTTAATATCATTAGATGTCAGTTCTTCCCAGCTTGATCTGTAGATTCAAATGCAATCCCAATTAAAAAAATTTAGAAAGTCATTTTGTAGATATGGGCAAATCGATTCTAAAGTTTATATGGAAAGGTAAAAGACCCAAAATAGCCAACACAATACCAGAGAAGCTGAACTGACTTTATCCGACCTCAAAGCTACAGTACCAAAGACAGCGTTTGCTGGCAAAAGAA
The DNA here is from genome assembly GCF_000442215.2 of Lipotes vexillifer. Lineage (NCBI taxonomy): Eukaryota > Metazoa > Chordata > Mammalia > Artiodactyla > Lipotidae > Lipotes > Lipotes vexillifer. The sequence goes on along the minus strand of NW_006790915.1, from coordinate 13,492 downwards.
TAGACACATACATCAGTGGAACAGAATAGGGAGCCTGGGAATAGGTCCACACAAACATGGTCAACTGATCTTTGACAAAGGAGGAAAGGTAATTCAATTGAGAAAAGATAGTCTTTTCAACAAATAGTGCTGGAACAACTGGACATGTGTATGGAAAAAAAAGAATCGAGACAGATCTCACAACTTTCACAAAAATTAACTCTAAGTAGATCATATCCCTAAATGTAAAATGCAGAACTTTAAAACCTCTGGAAGATAACATAGGAGAAAATGGAGGTGACCTTGTGTGTGGCAATGAGGTTTTTGTTTTTTTTTTAATTTTTATTGGAGTATAGTTGATTCACAGTGCTGTGTTAGCTTTAGGTGTATAGCAAAGTGAATCAGTCATACATATATCCACTCTTGGGCTTCCCTAGTGGCGCAGTGGTTGAGAGTCCGCCTGCCGATGCAGGGGACACGGGTTCGTGCCCCGGTCCGGGAAGATCCCACATGCTGCGGAGCGGCTGGGCCCGTGAGCCATAGCCGCTGAGCCTGCGCGTCCGGAGCCTGTGCTCCGCAACGGGGGAGGCCACAACAGTGAGAGGCCCGCGTACCGCAAAATAAATAAATAAATAAATAAATAAAAAATATATCCACTCTTTCTTTAGATTCTTTTCACATATAGGCCGTTAAAGAACTGAGCAGAGTTCCCTGTGCTGTACAGCAGGTCCCCACTAGTCATCTATTCCATATATAGTAGTATGCATATGTCAATCCCAACTCATCCCTCCCCCACCCTACTTGTCCCCAGGCAACCCTAAGTTTGTTTTCCACATCTGTGGCTCTACTTCTGTTATGTAAGTAAGGTCACTTGTACCCTTTTCTTAGATTCCACATATAAGTGATATCATATGATATTTGTCTTTCTGTGTCTGACTTGAATTCACTCAGTATGACAATCTCTAGGTCCATCCATGTTGCAGCAAATGGCATTATTTTGTTCTTTTATATTGCTGAGTAATATTCCATTGTTACATATGTACCACGTCTTCTTTATCCATTCTTCTGTTGATGGGCATTAGCTTGCTTCCATGTCCTGGCTACTGTAAATAGTGCTGCAATGAACATGGGGTGCATGTATCTTTTCAAATTATGGTTTTCTCCAGGTATATGCCTAGGAGTGGGATTGCTGGTCATATGGTAGCTTTATTTTTCTTTTTTTTTTAATATTTATTTATTTATTTGGCTGCGGCAGTTCTTAGTTGCGGCACGCCGGATCTTCGTTGCAGCATGCAGAATTCTTCGTTGTGGCGCGGGCTCTTTGTTGCAGTGTGCAGGCTTCACTCTAGTTGTGGCAGGCTCCAGAGTGTGCAGGCTCAGTAGTTGCAGCACGTGGGCTCTTTAATTGTGGCACATAGGCTCTAGAGCGCACAGGCTCACTAGTTGCAGTGCGTGGGCTTAGTTTCCCCACACATGTGGGATCTTACTTCCCCGACCAGGGATTGAACCCGTGTCCCCTGCATTGGAAGGCAGATTCTTAACCACTGGACCACCAGGGAAGTCCCCAGTAGCTCTATTTTTAGTTTTTTAAGGGAACTCCATACTGTACTCCATAGTGGCTGTACCAGTTTACCTTCCACCAATGGTGTAGGAGGGTTCCCTTTTCTCCACACCCTCTCCAGCATTTATTGTTTGTAGATTTTTTGATGATGGCCATCACCGGTGAGAGGTGATACCTCATTTTAGTTTCGATTTGCATTTCTCTAATAGTTAGTGACGTTGAGCATTCTTCATGTGCTTTTTTGGCCATCTGTTAGTCTTCTTTGGAGAAATGTCTATTTAGATCTTCCACCCATTTATGGTTTTTTTTTTTTTTTGCGGTACGCGGGCCTCTCACCGTTGTGGCCTCTCCTGCTGCGGAGCAGAGGCTGCGGACGCGCAGGCCCAGCGGCCATGGCTCACGGGCCCAGCCGCTCCGCGGCATGTGGAGGCACGAATCCGTGTCCCCTGCATCGGCAGGCGGACTCAACCACTGCACCACCAGGGAAGCCCTTCCACCCATTTTTTGATTGGGTTGTTTGTTTTTCTGATATTGAGTTATATGAGCTGTTTGCATATTTTGGAGATTAATCCCTTGTTGGTTGCTTTGTTTGCAAGTATTTTCTCCCATACTGAGATTGTCTTTTTGTATTGTTTATGGTTTCCATTGCTGTGCAAAAGCTTTTCAGTTTACTTGATCCCATTTGTTTATTTTTGTTTCTATTTGTATTACTCTAGGAGGTGGATCAAAAAAGATCTTGCTGTGGTTTGTGTTCTGCCTATGTTTTCCTCTAAGAGTTTTATAGTGTCCAGCCTTACATTTAAGTCTTTAATCCACTTTGAGTTTATTTTTGTGTATGGTGTTAGGGAGTGTTCCAGTTTCATTCTTTTACATATAGCTGTCCAGTTCTCCCAGCACCACTTATTGAAGAGACTGTCTTTTCTCCATTGTATATTCTTGCCTCCTTTGTCATAGATTAGGTGACCTTAGGTGCATGGGTTTATCTCTGGACTTTCTATCCTGTTCCATTGATCTATATTTCTGTTTTTGTGCCAGTACCATGCTGCTTTTCTTTTTTTCTTAAGGTTTTTTTTTTTAATGTGGGCAATTTTTTTTCTTTTTTTTTTAATTATAAAAATTTTTTTATTTTTTTAATGTGGACCATTTTTAAAGTCTTTATTGAATGTGTTACAATGTTGCTTCTGTTTTATGTTTCAGTTTTTTGGCCCCAAGGCATGTGGGATTGTAGCTCCCTGACCAGGGATCAAACCCGCACCCCCTTCATTGGAAGGTGAAGTCTTAACCACTGGACTGCCAGGGAAGTCCCTACCATACTTTTTTGATGGCTGTAGCTTTGTAGGTAGTCTGAAGTCAGGGAGCCTGATTCCTCAAGCTCCAGTTTTCTTTCTCAAAATTGCTTGGGCTATTGGGGGTCTTTTGTGTTTCCATACAAATTGTAACATTTTTTGTTCTAATTCTTTGAAAAATGTTGTTGGTAATTTGCTAGCAATTGCAATGAATCTGTAGATTGCTTTGGGTAGTAGAGTCATTTTCACAATATTGATTCCTCTAATCCAAGAACATGGTATATCTCCATCTGTTTGTGTCATCTTTGGTTTCTTTCATTAGTATCTTATAGTTTTTTGAGTACAGGTCTTTTGCCTCCTTAGGTAGGTTTATTCCTAGGTATTTTATTCTTTTTGACGTGATGGTAAATGGGATCGTTTCACAATTTATCTTTTTGATCTTTTGTTGTTAGTGTATAGGAATGCAAGATATTTCTGTGTATTAATTTTGTATTCTGCAACTCTACCAAATTCATTGATTAGCTCTAGTAGTTTTCTGGTAACATCTTTAGGATTTTCTATGTATAGTATCATGTCATCTGCAAACAGTGACAGTTTTACTTCTTTTCCAATTTAGATTCCTTTTATTTATTTTTCTTCTCTGACATGGCTAGGACTTCCAAAATTGTGTTGAATAAAGTGGTGAGAGTGGACATCCTTGTCTTGTTCCTGATCTTAGAGGAAATGCTTTCAGTTTTTCACTACTGAGAATGATGTTAATTAACTGTGGGCTTATCGCATATGGCCTTTATTATGTTGAGGTAGGTTTCCTGTACGCCCACTTTCTGGAGTGTTTTTATCATAAATAGGTGTTGAATTTTGTCAGAAGCCTTTCCTGCATCTATTGAGATGATCATATAGTTTTTATGCTTGTTTGCTAATATGGTGTATCACATTGATTGATTTGTGTGTATTGAAAAATCCTTACATCCCTGGGATAAATCCCACTTGATCATGGTGTATAATCCTTGTTTTTTTTTTTTCTTAACATCTTTATTGGAGTATAATTGCTTTACAATGGTGTGTTAGTTTCTGCTTTACAACAAAGTGAATCAGTTATACATATACATATGTTCCCATATCTCTTCCCTCTTGCATCTCCCTCTCTCCCACCCTCCCTATCCCACCCCTCTAGGTGGTCACAAACCACCTAGCTGATCTCCCTGTGCCATGCGGCTGCTTCCCACTAGCTATCCACCCTACGTTTGGTAGTGTATATATGTCCATGCCACTCTCTCACTTCGTCAGAGCTTACCCCTCCCCCTCCCCATATCCTCAAGTCCATGCTCTAGCAGGTCTGTGTATTTATTCCTGTCCTACTCCTAGGCTTTTCATGACATTTTTTTTCTTTCTTAGATTCCATATATATGTGTTAGCATACGGTATTTCTTCTTCTTCTTCTGACTTACTTCACTCTGTATGACAGACTCCAGGTCCATCCACCTCACTACAAATAACTCAATTTTGTTTCTTTTTATGGCTGAGCAATATTCCATTGTATATATGTGCCACATCTTCTTAACCCATTAATCTGTTGATGGACACTTAGGTTGCTTCCATGTCCTGACTATTGTAAATAGAGCTGCCATGAACATTTTGGTACATGACTTTTTGAATTATGGTTTTCTCAGGGTATATGCCCAGCAGTGGGATTGTTGGGTCGTATGGTAGTTCTATTTGTAGTTGTTTAAGGAACCTCCATACTGTTCTCCATAGTGGCTGAACCAATTCACATTCCCACCAGCAGTGCAAGAGTGTTCCCTTTTCTCCACACCCTCTCCAGCATTTATTGTTTCTAGATTTTTTGATGATGGCCATTCTGACTGGTGTGAGATGATATCTCATTGTAGTTTTGATTTGCATTTCTCTAATGATTAATGATGTTGAGCATTCTTTCGTGTGTTTGTTGGCAATCTGTATATCTTCTTTGTAGAAATGTCTAATTAGGTCTTCTGCCCATTTTTGGATTGGGTTGTTTATTTTTTTGTTATTGAGCTGCATGAGCTGCCTGTAAATTTTAGAGATTAATCCTTTGTCAGTTGATTCATTTGCAAATATTTTCTCCCATTCTGAGGGCTGTCTTTTGGTCTTGTTTATGGTTTCCTTTGCTGTGCAAAAGCTTTGAAGTTTCATTAGGTCCCATTTGTTTATTTTTGTTTTTATCTCCATTACTCTAGGAGATGGGTCAAGAAGGATCTTGCTGTGATTTATGTCATAGAGTGTTCTGCCTATGTTTTCCTCTAAGAGTTTGATAGTTTCTGGCCTTACATTTAGGTCTTTAATCCATTTTGAGCTTATTTTTGTGTATGGTGTTAGGGAGTGATCTAATCTCATACTTTTACATGTACCTGTCCAGTTTTCCCAGCACCACTTATTGAAGAGGCTGTCCTTTCTCCACTGTATATTCTTGCCACCTTTATCAAAGATAAGGTGACCATATGTGTGTGGGTTTATCTCTGGGCTTTCTATCCTATTCCATTGATCTATCTTTCTGTTTTTGTGCCAGTACCATACTGTCTTGATTACTGTAGCTTTGTAGTATAGTCTGAAGTCAGGCAGCCTGATTCCTCCAGCTCCATTTTTTGTTCTCAAGATTGCTTTGGCTATTCGGGGTCTTTTGTGTTTCCATACAAATTGTGAAATTTTTTGTTCTAGTTCTGTGAAAAATGCCAGTGGTAGTTTGATAGGGATTGCATTAAATCTGTAGATTGCTTTGGGTAGTAGAGTCATTTTCACAATGTTGATTCTTCCAATCCAAGAACATGGTATATCTCTCCATCTATTTGTATCATCTTTAATTTCTTTCCTCAGTGTCTTACAATTTTCTGCATACAGGTCGTTTGTCTCCTTAGGTAGGTTTATTCCTACATATTTTATTCTTTTTGTTGCAGTGGTAAATGGGAGTGTTTTCTTAATTTGACTTTCAGATTTTTCATCATTAGTGTATAAGAATGCCAGAGATTTCTGTGCATTAATTTTGTATCCTGCCACTTTACCAAATTCATTGATTAGGTCTAGTAGTTTTCTGGTGGCATCTTTAGGATTCTCTATGTATAGTGTCATGTCATCTGCAAACAGTGACAGCTTTACTTCTTCTTTTCCGATTTGGATTCCTTTTATTTATTTTTCTTCTCTGATTGCTGTGGCTAAAACTTCCAAAACTCTGTTGAATAAGAGTGGTGAGAGTGGGCAACCTTGTCTTGTTACTGATCTTAGTGGAAACGGTTTCAGTTTTTCAGCATTGAGGACGATGTTGGCTGTGGGTTTGTCATATATGGCCTTTATTATGTTGAGGAAAGTTCCCTCTATGCCTACTTTCTGCAGGGTTTTTACCATAAATGGGTGTTGAATTTTGTCGAAAGCTTTCTCTGCATCTATTGAGATGATCATATGGTTTTTCTCCTTCAATTTGTTAATATGGTTTATCACTTTGATTGATTTGCGTATATCGAAGAATCCTTGCATTCCTGGAATAAACCCCACTTGATAATGGTGTATGATCCTTTTAATGTGTTGTTGGATTCTGTTTGCTAGTATTTTGTTGAGGATTTTTTGATCTATGTTCATCAGTGATATTGGCCTGTAATTTTCTTTTTTTGTGATATCTTTGTCTGGTTTTGTTATCAGGGAGATGATGGACTCTTAGAATGAGCTTGGGAGTGTTCTTTTGTCTGCAGTTTTTTGCAATGGTTTGAGAAGGATAGGTGTTCACTCTTCTCTAAATGTTTGATTAAATTTGCCTGTGAAGCAGTCTGGTCCTGGACTTTTGTCTGTTGGAAGATATTTAGTCAGAGTTTCAATTTCAGTACTTGTGATTGGTTTGTTCATATTTTCTATTTCTTTCTGGTTCAGTCTTTGAAGACTGTACCTTTCTAAGAATTAATCCATTTCTTCCAGGTTGTCCATTTTATTGTCCTAGGCAATGAGTTTTTGGATACAACACCAAAAGATGATCCATGAAAGAAAAAATTAAGTTGGACTTCATTAAAATTAAAGACCTCTGCTCTGTGAAAGACACTCTTAAGAATGAAAATACAAGGAGAAAATCTTTGCAAACACATATCTAATAAAGAACTTGTATCCAAAATATGCAAAGAACTCTTAAAACTCAGTAAGAAAACAAAGAACCCAATTTAAAAATAGGCAAATGATCTGAACAGATATTTCACAAAGAAGATATACAGAAGGTAAATAGACATATGAGAAGATGTTCGACATCATGTATCATATGGGTATTCTTAGTAGTAGTTTATAATTGCAAAAGCTTGCAAGTATGACTGTCCATGAATTGAGGATTGGATGATTTGATACATCTATGCAATAAGATACTAGTCAGCTCTTAAAAAGAAGAAGGCATCAAAGTGCTGAAAGAAGAAAAGCTACCAACCAAGAATACGCTACCAAAAAAGCTATCCTTCAGAGTTGAAGGAGAGAGAAAGAGTTTTCCAGACAAGCAAAAGCTAATGGAGTTCATCACCACTAGACTGGCCTTACAAGAAATGTTGAAAGGACTTGTTTAAGCTGAAACAAGAGGATGCTAATTAGTTGCAGGAAAACATATGAAAGTATAAATCTTACTAGGAAAGGTAAATATGCAGTGAAAATCAGAATAATTTAAAGTTGTAAACGTGGTAGGTTAATCACATACAAAGCTTGTATGAGATAAAAAGGCATAAATAGTAAATGAAAGCTATAACCACAATACTTAGGTAAGAGATATACAAGATAAAAAGATGTAAATTGTGACATCAAAAACATAAAAAATTGGAGAGGGAATAAAAATAGAGTTCTATAATTCATCCAAACTTAAGTTATCAACTTAAAATAGACTGATATAAAAAGAAGGCAGGGACTTCCCTGGTGGTGCAGTGGTTAAGAATCTGCCTGCCAGTGCAGGGGACACGGGTTCAAGCCGTGTTATGGGAGGATCCCACATTCCGTGGAGCAGCTAGGCCCGTGCGCCACAGCTGCTGAGCCCGTGTGCCACAACTGCTGAGCCCGTGTGCCACAACTGCTGAGGCCCGCGTGCCTAGAGCCTATGCTCCGCAACAAGAGAAGCCACCACAATGGGAAGCCTGTGCAGTGCAACGAGGAGTGGCTCCTGCTCACTGCAACTAGAGGAAGCCCGTGCGCAGCAACATAGAGCCAACACAGCCAAAAATAGATAAATAAATTTATTTTAAAAATAAATAAAAATTTAAAAATGATACCTTAAAAAAAAAAAAGAAGGCAGCTTTTATGTGGAAGGACCACCAAGGTATTAAGTAGGAAAAAAAAAAGGAAGATGCTACTGTTTGGGTAAAATGAACAAAGGAATATGTACATGTAAGTGCTTGTATGACTATAGATTTTAATTAATTTATTTTCACACACACACACACACACACACACACCACACAATATTTTATTTTTACAAGATATAAATAGACTGACACCAAGCATTGTAAATGGATGACCACAACAAAAGCAACAATGATTACAATTACCAAACACGAAACACACTCATACTATGTCATGATGTGGACATTCAGTCCAGTAATCCTCCACTGTAACAGCTCCTTTACTTTGCAGTGAAAATTGATTTGTATATTTTTTGCCTCTGAGTCCTTGTGGGATTTTTTTTTATTCAAACAGAAAGTCAAAAAAGTTATAATCATCCTCATCAGTTCACTCAGTCCCATGTAATTAATTTTTTTTTCATCTTGATCTTTTGTTAGCACTTTTATGAGTTCATCAGTTTTCCATTAGAGTTCTGAAAATGCTTATTGATTCACTTCAGCACTGTAGTCAGTTACCAGAAACATGTACTTGTCAGAGTCTTTTCCATGAATTCCTTGAAGATGAAACCCTCTTACAGGAACATATTTGTATAGATTTTCTTTACAAGAATACACATATACACACAACAGGTAAAATTGGTTCCCTCTGGGAGACATACATTGAATTTGATCTTTCTGAACTCTTCTGACATGTTCATGTATTGAGTTTTCAAAAATAAACTTAAAATTTTTTATTAGGTACCTAATAAAACTGCGTAGTGTTTTATATTCAGAAATGAATACTTCAATTCACTTTTGTTCAATTTTGATTGTAAAGAAGCCTCAGAATGGTGTCTGTAAGCTAAAAAAATATAAAGTGGGTATTTATTTCAATTAACTTAATCTTAAGTGATTGAATATACTTTTTTTGAATTTTTATTTTTTTATACAGCAGGTTCTTATTAGTCATCCATTATATACACATCAGTGTATGCATGTCAATCCCAAACTCCCAATTCATCACACCCCCACCCCCACTCGCCGCTGCTTTTCCTCCTTGTTGTCGATACGTTTGTTCTCTACATCTGTGTCTCAATTTCTGCCCTGCAAACCAGTTCATCTGTACCATTTTTCTAGGTTCCACTTATATGTGTTAATGTACAATATTTGTTTTTCTCTTTCTGACTTACTTCACTCTGTATGACAGCCTCTAGATCCATCCACGTCTCTACAAATGACTCAGTTTTGTTCCTTTTTATGGCTGAGTAATATTCCATTCTATATATATACCACATCTTCTTTTTTTTTTAACATCTTTATTGGAGTATAATTGCTCTACAATGGTGTGTTAGTATCTGCTTTACCAAAATGAATTATTTTTTTTTTTAACATCTTTATTGGAGTATAATTGCTCTACAATGGTGTGTTAGTATCTGCTTTACAACAAAATGAATCAGTTATATATATACATATGTTCCCATATCTCTTCCCTCTTGCGTCTCCCTCCCTCCCATTCCTCCCTCTCCCACCCCTCCAGGCGATCACAAAGCACTGAGCTGATCTCCCTGTGCTATGTGGCTGCTTCCCACTAGCTATCTACCTTAGGTTTGGTAGTGTATATATGTCCATGCCTCTCTCTCGCTTTGTGACAGCTTACCCTTCCTCCTCCCCATATCCTCAAGTCCATTCTCTACTAGGTCTGTGTGTTTATTCCTATCTTACCCCTAGGTTCTTTATGACATTTTTTATTGCTTAAATTCCATATATATGTGTTAGCATACGGTATTTGTCTCTCTCTTTCTGACTTACTTCACTCTGTATGACAGACTCTAGGTCTATCCACCTCATTACAAATAGCTCAATTTCGTTTCTTTTTATGGCTGAGTAATATTCCATTGTATATACGTGCCACATCTTCTTTATCCATTCATCCGATGATGGGCACTTAGGTTGTTTCCATCTCCGGGCTATTGTAAATAGAGCTGCAATGAACATTTTGGTACATGACTCTTTTTGAATTATGGTTTTCTCAGGGTATATGCCCAGTAGTGGGATTGCTGGGTCATATGGTAGTTCTATTTGTAGTTTTTAAAGGAACCTCCATACTGCTCTCCACAGTGGCTGTATCAATTTACATTCCCACCAACAGTGCAAGAGGGTTCCCTTTTCTCCACACCCTCTCCAGCATTTATTGTTTCTAGATTTTTTGATGATGGCCATTCTGACCGGTGTGAGATGATATCTCATTGTAGTTTTGATTTGCATTTCTCTAATGATTAATGATGTTGAGCATTCTTTCATGTGTTTGTTGGCAGTCTGTATATCTTCTTTAGAGAAATGTCTATTTAGGTCTTCTGCCCATTTTTGGATAGGGTTGTTTGTTTTTTTGATATTGAGTTGCATGAGCTGCTTGTAAATTTTGGAGATTAATCCTTTGTCAGTTGCTTCATTTGCAAACATTTTCTCCCATTCTGAGGGTTGTCTTTTGGTCTTGTTTATGGTTGCTTTTGCTGTACAAAAGCTTTGAAGTTTCATTAGGTTCCATTTGTTTATTTTTGTTTTTATTTGCATTTCTCTAGGAGGTGGGTCAAAAAGGATCTTGCTGTGATTTATGTCATGGAGTGTTCTGCCTATGTTTTCCTCTAAGAGTTTGATAGTTTCTGGCCTTACATTTAGGTCTTTAATCCATTTTGAGTTTATTTTTGTGTATGGTGTTAGGGAGTGATCTAATCTCATACTTTTACATGTACCTGTCCACTTTTCCAAGCACCACTTATTGAAGAGGCTGTCTTTTCTCCACTGTATATTCTTGCCTCCTTTATCAAAGATAAGGTGACCATATGTGTGTGGGTTTATCTCTGGGCTTTCTATCCTGTTCCATTGATCTATCTTTCTGTTTTTGTGCCAGTACCATACTGTCTTGATTACTGTAGCTTTGTAGTATAGTCTGAAGTCAGGGAGCCTGATTCCTCCAGTTCCATTTTTTGTTCTCAAGATTGCTTTGGCTATTCGGGGTCTTTTGTGTTTCCATACAAACTGTGAAATTTTTTCTTCTAGTTCTGTAAAAAACGCCAGTGGTAGTTTGATAGGGATTGCATTAAATCTGTAGATTGCTTTGGGTAGTAGAGTCATTTTCACAATGTTGATTCTTCCAATCCAAGAACATGGTATATCTCTCTATCTATTTGTATCATCTTTAATTTCTTTCCTCAGTGTCTTACAATTTTCTGCATATAGGTCTTTTGTCTCCTTAGATAGGCTTATTCCTAGATATTTTATTCCTTTTGTTGCAATGGTAAATGGGTGTGTTTTCTTGATTTCACTTTCAGATTTTTCATCATTAGTGTATAGGAATGACACAGTTTTCTGTGCATTAATTTTGTATCCTACTACTTTACCAAATTCATTTATTAGCTCTAATAGTTTTCTGGTAGTATCTTTAGGATTCTCTATGTATAGTGTCATGTCATCTGCAAACAGTGACAGCTTTACTTCTTCTTTTCCGATTTGGATTCCTTTTATTTCCTTTTCTTCTCTGATTGCTGTGGCTAAAACTTCCAAAACTCTGTTGAATAAGAGTGGTGAGAGTGGGCAACCTTGTCTTGTTCCTGATCCTAGTGGAAATGCTTTCAGTTTTTCAGCATTGAGGACAATGTTGGCTGTGGGTTTGTCATATATGGCCTTTATTATGTTGAGGAAAGTTCCCTCTATGCCTACTTTCTGCAGGGTTTTTATCATAAATGGGTGTTGAATTTTGTCAGAATCTTTCTCTGCATCTATTGAGATGATCATATGGTTTTTCTCCTTCAATTTGTTAACATGGTGTATCACTTTGATTGATCTGCGTATATTGAAGCATCCTTGCGTTCCTGGAATAAACCCCACTTGATAATGGTGTATGATCCGTTTAATGTGCTGTTAGATTCTGTTTGCTAGTATTTTGTTGAGGATTTTTTGATCTATGTTCATCAGTGATATTGGCCTGTAGTTTTCTTTTTTTGTGACATCCTTGTCTGGTTTTAGTATCAGGGTGATGGTGGCCTCGTAGAATGAGTTTGGGAGTGTTCCTCCCTCTGCTATATTTTGGAAGAGTTTGAGAAGGATAGGTGTTAGCTCTTCTCTAAATGTTTGATAGAATTCGCCTGTTAAGCCATCTGGTCCTGGGCTTTTGTTTGTTGGAAGATTTTTAATCACAGTTTCAATTTCAGTGCTGTGATTGGTCTGTTCATATTTTCTATTTCTTCCTGATTCAGTCTTGGCAGGTTGTGCATTTCTATGAATTTGTCCATTTCTTCCAGGTTGTCCATTTTATTGGTATAGAGTTGCTTGTAGTAATGTCTCATGATCTTTTGTATTTCTGCAGTGTCAGCTGTTACTTCTCCTTTTTCATTTCTAATTCTATTGATTTGAGTCTTCTCCCTTTGTTTCTTGATGAGTCTGGCTAATGATTTATCAATTTTATTTGTCTTCTCAAAGAACCAGCTGGTAGTTTTATTTTTCTTTGCTATTGTTTCCTTCATTTCTTTTTCATTTATTTCTGATCTATTTTTATGATTTCGTTCCTTCTGCTAACTTTGGGTTTTTTTGTTCTTCTTTCTCTAATTGCTTTCGGTGCAAGGTTAGGTTATTTATTCGAGATGTTTCCTGTTTCTTAAGGTAGGATTGTATTGCTATAAACTTCCCTCTTAGAACTGCTTTTGCTGCATCCCATAGATTTTGGGTCGTTGTGTCTCCATTGTCATTTGTTTCTAGGTATTTTTTAATTTCCTCTTTGATTTCTTCAGTGATCACTTCGTTATTAAGTAGTGTATTGTTTAGCCTCCATGTGTTTGTATTTTTTACAGATCTTTTCCTGTAATTGATATCTAGTCTCATAGCGTTGGGGTCATAAAAGATACTTGATACAATTTCAATATTCTTAAATTTACCAAGGCTTGATTTGTGACCCAAGATATGATCTATCCTGGACAATGTTCCATGAGCACTTGAAAAAAATGTGTATTCTGTTGTTTTTGGATGGAATGTCCTATAAATATCAATTATGTTCATCTTGCTTAATGTATCATTTAAAGCTTGTGTTTCCTTATTTATTTTCATTTTGGATGATCTGTCCATTGGTGAAAGTGGGGTGTTAAAGTCCCCTACTATGATTGTGTTACTGTCGATTTCCCCTTTTATGGCTGTTAGTATTTGCCTTATGTATTGAGGTGCTCCCATGTTGGGTGCATAAATATTTACAACTGTTATATTTTCTTCTTGGATCTATCCCGTGATCATTATGTAGTGTCCTTTGTCTCTTCTAATACTCTTTATTTTAAAGTCTATTTTTTCTGATATGAGAATTGCTACTCCAGCTTTCCTTTGGTTTC
>NW_006790914.1:0-936 GCF_000442215.2 Lipotes vexillifer | reverse complement strand
GTCAGTAGTAGGGGTGGCGGGGACTCCGTCCGGGGCAGGTGGAGGAGGAGCCCGGGTCCTGGTGCTGAGGTTTTAGGGGGCAGGACGGGCAGACGGGGGACTCTGTAGTTGGATGGAGGAGGTGAGAGGAACAGGTTTGCTCTGCACACCAGAGAGGCCGGTCGGGTATCAGGGGGTCAGGTAGCGAACTGGCCAAGTAGAAAATCGGAAAATGATACTGCAGGGAGTCCAGACGGTAGTTTGAGGGATGAGGAGCGGGGGGAGCCCCTCCGGTTGTGTTTGGGGGTTCGCTGAGACGCACAAGAGGTTTGCAGATGAGAAGGGCCTTTGGAAAACAGCTTTTGAGCCGCCAGCGCCTCTGTGCGCCTGCGTGCTGCGGGTGGGGGCAGGGAGCCTGTTTGGGGCGCGCATCTTTGAGGGGCAGCCTCGGGGGCATGGGCCCTGGGTGAAACTGGGGATGGGCCCTGGGTGTCAGCCAGAGGGAACTTGTGTTGGAGAGGGTGATGTGTAATTTCGGCTTCTGCGTCTGCAGTTGTGTGTGCCCGCAGTGGTGTGTGTGTGTGTGTGTGTGTGTGTGTGTGTGTGTGTGTGCATGTCCAGGACTGCCTGTGAGGAGGGCATTCAGTACTGACAAGCCCGCCTGCCCACGGGGGAGGCGGGGGTCTCTGAGTTTCCCTGGAGTGTGTCTGCAGATGTGTTTGTGTCATTATGCCCTGGTTTCCCCAGTGTTCATCTGAAAATGTGTGTCTCTAACAATTGTGTGTGTGTCTATCTGGCCGGGTGTTCCCGCCCTTTGACGCACCTTGTATTTGCACGATTATGTGTGAGAGTCTGTGATGGGTCTTATTCTTTAGAAAGGCTTAGAGGGAGAGGTTTGACTCTAAGTTACCAGACAGTGTGTTCTGAGTGTGTGTGTGTATTTAATCATATTTAATC
>NW_006790913.1:0-7331 GCF_000442215.2 Lipotes vexillifer | reverse complement strand
AGATAGCTAGTGGGAAGCAGCTGCATAGCTCAGGGAGATCAGCTCGGTGCTTTGTGACCACCTGGAGGGGTGGGAGAGGGAGGAAGATGCAAGAGGGAAGAGATATGGGAACATATGTATATGTTTAACTGATTCACTTTGTTATAAAACAGAAACTGACACACCATTGTAAAGCAATTATACTCTAATAAAGCTGTTAAAAAAAAGACAAAAAAAGAAATAAAATAAAAGAGAATCTGAAAAAGAATAGATAACATGAAAAAAAAAGGAATAAATGAGGCAATATTTTACTTCATGGAGCAAGATTGACCAGGGATGTGGGTTTTTTGTTTGTTTGTTTTCATTTTCTGTTAAGAATGTTAAACATTGCTTCAGTTACCATTTTGCTGTAGAAGAAGTCAATCCAAAATGTAGTGACTTAAGATGACATTTATGATTATATCTCACAGCTGTTTGTGTTGACTAGGATTGGCAAGGTAATTTTCACTCAGTGTCCTTCCTGCACATGTAGCTCAGATGGCAAAAATACTCTTTTCATGATGTCATTATAATAATTATAACAAACATAGGTACTATATTTTCTATAAAAAAAAAAAAAGGAAAACAATTAAGGGATACTTACATTCCTAGATATCAAAATATCAGTTCTCTTGATTAGATCATTTCCATCATCACACTAATATACTTAAAAATAAATAATGTACTTTTAATTTCCCATTAAAACTACAACAAGAGCCACAATAAAACTCATTTCTTTCCTCACGGCCTCCTCTATGAACTTACCCTGTATCTGCTCCCTCACTTTCCTTCATTCCTCTGGTCTCTACTTTCTACCTAGTCATTCACTCACTCTTCACCCAGGCTGGCCTCCTTGCCCGTTACTCCATGAAAAATGCTTTTGTCAAGGTTAGCAGTGACTTCCCCGGTGAATGCTCTTCAGTCCTTATCTTACTTGACTTCCCAACATCATTCAATGCAATTGATTGTGCCTTTCTTTTTGAAAAAAATCTCCTCTCTTACCTTCAGGGACACACTATTTTCTGGTATTTATTTTCTAATCATCAGTCTCTGCTTCATAATCTCCTTTGCTGGAATCTTCTCTATCAAACGCTAAATGCTGGAG
The DNA here is from genome assembly GCF_000442215.2 of Lipotes vexillifer. Classification (NCBI taxonomy): domain Eukaryota; kingdom Metazoa; phylum Chordata; class Mammalia; order Artiodactyla; family Lipotidae; genus Lipotes; species Lipotes vexillifer. Next base: position 6,208 of record NW_006790913.1, on the reverse strand, counting down.
TTCCTAAAGGCTTGGCTCTGGGTGTGTTTCTAACCTCCTTCTGGACTATCCCATTCATGTCCATAGCTTTGACTGTCATGTATATTCAGACATGTCCAAAATTTTATAAATGCCACTATCACTTCTGATCCCAGATCCAAATTCACATATTCAGCTGCTTATCTGACAGCTCTATGTAGCAGTTTCAAACTTAACTTGTCTCAAACAGAATTTTTGACTTTCTTTCTCAATCCTTCCAACCTAATCTCTAGCCACTCCTGCCTCCCTCATGGTGCTCTCATCACACTGAATTTGTGGCCGGTGTTTCCCTCTTAGGACACGCAGAACAGGCGTCTGTGCCCAACTCCTTCATCTTGGTTGCCTTCTCATCCTTTGGCTCTCAGCTTAAATGTCCCATTCGCAAAGAGCTCTCTCCTGAACTTGCGATTAAAAGAGTGTTCTTGTATTATTATTTTTTAAATCCCTGCATCCCATTTGTTTCCTCTGATAACACTGTTCTACCTTCTCAAGTTATTTTACTTGCTACTTATTAACTATTTCCATCCCTAGAATGTAATGATAAAGGTATCTCTCACTATCATTTTCACCTAGCACTGTAACTACCTTGTCTAAAATGTATTGAATGAATGAACAAATAAAAATCAAAACCTATAGCACTGTGTTATTAGCCCAATAGATACAGTACATGTGTTGGACTATAGATAGAATATATAAGGTTCAAGCATGACCAGATCCCCAAATACATTCCAGAGAGATTTAAATATTTTAAAATGATATCATTAAGAAAAACTATATTAATAAAAGATGCTGGATATAAAAATATTGTATAAAAGATGTATAAAAAGAACCAAAGGGGGACTGTCACATATGATTGCATAAATAATTTAAATCTTAGAAGTAAAAAGTCAAAAAAGGGAAAAGAAAAAACTGAAAACATATTTACAACCAGTCTGATAATAGAGTTGACTATTATATATATACATTTAAAATTTTATAATATATATGTATCTGTATCCTTTAGGGACCTATGAGGAGTGCTGATCATCCAGAAATGGTTGTAATGTTTGATGGCATTTTGAATCTCCTCTTTTGAGGAGAAGGTCTGTACCTTTTCATTTATGTGAGGGAAGTTGCGTTACGGTTAGCAGAAATATTGCTATTGTTATTTGGAAGTTTAAGTGTCAGATTAGTGACTCTATGATGTAGAGTAGCTGCAAGGGTGGGTTGTGATACATAATGCAATTGGCTTACTACACACCCACTCACACTCCCTTGCAGCACGTCTTCCTGGAGAAATCAAAGGCAAAAGACTGGAAAGAGAAAAGCTATATTTATCAGATTGCGCTTCAGCTATGGTTGTACCTGTGACCTAGGTTTTAGCCAGGTGGGCATTTCCGTGGTGGCAGTCATGAGTGAAGAGATGGGATATTCTGGCAAGAATGGTGACAACAGAATTTGATTCTTCTTGGGTTCAAATAGTGGCAACAGTTTCCTTATTTGCTTGCTTTCTGATCATAGGTCAGGGTAACGGCAGTGGCTGCTTCTTTACCTAGAAAATATTACCATGTGGTTCTGGGACTTACTGAAAAGTGATTCTCTATACTTTTACTTCAGTCATACCAAAGATAAAGGGAACTATCTAATAATTTCCCTCAAATTAGCTAAAGTGGATTCTGTTGTTTCTAAGAATGCTGATTATTATACTCTTGCCATGTTTACTGAGCAAATATTTATTGAGTCCCTAGTATGTGCCAAGTAAGACAGCAATTGACAATAAATGTAATAAGTAAATTAGGTAGTGTGTTAGTGTTAAATTATACGGGAAAAAATTGAAAAGTAAAGTAGAGAAAGGAGAAGGGGAAATGCAGAGGAGGTAAAAGTGTGGAGAACAGATTATAATTTTAAAATATATCATCAGAGTAACTTTCATTGCAAAGGAGGGATCGAGTAAATACATGAAAGAGAAAAGAGATTAAATCATTCCAAGCAAAGGAAAGAGCAAGTGCAAAGGCCCTGAGTTGGGCATATGCCTCATGTGTTGGAGAAACAGCAAGAGGTCAGTCTAAAGTGAGCAAAGCAGTGAGATCAGAGAAGTAATGGTGCACCATCGTAAGAAATTTGGCTATTTCTCTAGAGGAAGTGGTAGTCTCTGGAGACTTAAGATGTGTCGCCTTCCTTATGTTTAAAATCATCTGATTGTTTTGTTGAGAATAGAGTGCAGTAGGAAAAGGAGAGAAGTAGGAGATCAGTTAGGAACTATTGTAGTAATCCAGGTGAGATAGGATGGTGGCCTATATCAAGGTGGGATATGTGGAGGTGTGGGAGGTGGTGGATCTGGATGCATTCTGATGTTAGAGCCAATAGTGTTTTCAGAGAGATTGGATATAAGCTGTCAGAGAAAGAGGACATAAGAATGACTTTAAGAGTTTCAGGCCTGAGGTAATTTAAGTATAAAATTGCCCTCAGTTGAGCTGGGTGGAGTAGTTTATGTCCAATGGCTCTGTCAAGTAGGCAGTCATTGGAATACAGGTGGCATTTAAAGTCTTGAGTCTGGATGAGATCATCAAAGGAGGGAGGGAAGATGGAGAAGGGGTCCAAGACTAAGCCCTGGGAGACTCAGCCATTAGCAGTGGGAGAAGAGGAGCTAACCAAGGAGACAGTAGGAGCAATGGGTGAGGTAGGAGAGGTGTTGCTGAGGCTCATGCAGAAAGAGGGGATGAGCGCCTGAGCTGAGTGCTATTGCAGAAAGATGAAACTTGAGAATTAGCTGTTATAGTTAATAACTGGGAAGTCATCAGCACCATTGAAAATAGTCATAGGAGGGCGGGTTTCAGAGAAAATGGGTGGTGAGGAGTTGGAGACACTGAATACAGACAAATTCTCAAGGATTTTTGATACAAAAAAGGGAAAAGGAAGTGGGGCAATAACCCACAAAGGCAAAAATGATTAGTCAGAAAAAGACCAGTGTTCAGGGTTGGAAACTAGATAGTGGAGTAAGTCTTTTACTTTAGCTATTCAGCAGGGTACAGAGTAGTTATACAAAGATGTTGAGCAAAGCTGGGATGGGTACAGGTACGATGATCTGCAGATGCTAAATGGCTGTGTGAGACCCAAGATCACAAGAAGATAGTGATCAACTTAGTACCTCAGCAGACAGGGACACTTCAGGGACCATTATGGAACTGGATTAGTATGAAAATCAATAAAAAGCAATAAAAAATTATCTGACAAATACGAAGCTATTTAAAATAATCAAAGAAAAATATGGTGGTGGCAAGCTGTATATTTGAACTGAGATTTAACTGAGAGCTTCACCCTCGAAGCTAGCATGCTATAAAGCTCTCACTATCCAAAAATGGGAAGTTCAGAAATTTGTCAAGTATATTTATATTTTTAATCTGGCCCTGAGATTAGAGAGAAATTTTTCATGTGGATGTTTTCATAAAGGACAGAATGAGCGATGTACTTGATAATATTTTTACAACAATCAGAGACAGTTTATATATGAGGTCAAGCATAGCATGTTCCAATTTTGTGGTTTTATGTATATCTGCTCTAATGCAGGAATCAAGCTTGGAGACGTTAGGGGAATACATAGCTGCTACAATGATCAGATATTTGGGTCGGGCATTTACCAGAAGCAGAATGAGGTCATTTGAGATGAAAGTTGCTGGTGAGAAGCTAGAGCAGGTAAACTAGAGATCCAGGTTGGTTGTTTGATGGCAGAGATGATATTTTGATGTGGAAATTCCAGACCTGTGTTCTTAGCTTTCTAGAGACAAATCCCATCTCTTCATGAAGGTGGGCCAGAGGAAGGCTTGCAACCTCATAGTGCTTTCTGCTTTCTGCAGAGCCTAATAAATGGTTTGAAAAAGGGGCACAGAGTTTTACATCCGAATAATCTCAAATGCCTACATCTCCCATAGCAGAAACTTAATATAACTCTTGTAACATGTTGGTTTCTAGCTATGACTGTGTGCCACTGAGCAGAACTGCAAAGGAGTCCTCCAAATAATTAATCTGTTAACATTTGAAAAATAGATGTTTTCTATGTAGCTGCCATAGTGGATCTGCTAAAAACCATCACCACTACCAACATATTTATGGTATAATTTGTAACTAGATGTTTTTTCAGGCAAGAATTAATATTGGTATCTAACATTACTTGACCACTTACTATGTGCCATGCATAATGTGAAAAGTTTTATAGAGACTAATGTAATTAGATCTTTATAATGACTAGAAGTTGTTTTATTTCTCCATTTTAATGATGAGGTTAATAAAAACCTCCCTGATGTCTCAGAAATAGTAACTAGAGCCCAGACACTCTGACTCTGGAGCCTTTCTTACTTCCTGCATCACCTACTTCTTGGATGGTGCCAGAAACATGAAATTTCAGATACTAGCGGCACTTTTATCTTTCTGTTTGCTTCGGTTGAAGAACATATGAAGAACTGGCCTAAGAATGATACTAAATAGATTAGGTACAGATTAAAAAGTGGTTTGCGCGTGTGTGTGTGTGTGTGCGTGTGTGTGTAGGGGTGGGAGTGTTGGGGAGTGTTTTAGGTTGATGTCGGAGAGAGGAAGAAGAAGCAGGAACTACAATTCATCCCTGTTTTACTCCTTTTTAAAATAGGAATTAATTCTAAAAAATAGTCTTAAAATATATGAATACCTAAGATTGGAGATCTGTTGTTGTTGTTGTTTAATTGTACTATCAACTGGCCATGAAGAAAATTATTTATATTACAGCACAGGGAAGTAGAGAGTATAATACGGGAGTGGATCCTGAAGTCAGATTTCCGAGGGTCAAATCCTTATTCTGACCATTTCTTCACCCCTATAAACCTTAGTTTCCTCATTACTTCCTAAGTCAAAGGCTCATGAGCATTAAATGAGACAATACACATGAGGCATTTATCACGGTATCAGTCACTTTTCGCTTTTATCATAATGAGAAATTTTGATTTAATATTGGGAAGTCATTTTTGATGGCTTTTTAAAACTAGAATTTGTTAGGAAGGATGATTGTGGAGCCTCTTTTACTGGGTTTATTTAGAAGCAAAATGTACTCCATAGTCTGAAATAACAGATGTGTGATTTTTCCTGGATCTGGATGCACAGATCAGATGAGCTTCAGAGGTCTTCTTTAACTTGTGGGTTTCTTTTTTTCAAGTTACCTCTTTTCTCCACGGCTGCTGGTTTTTTTTCAAAATATGATTGTGTAATCCATTCCATTTCTAATAGCTAAAAGAGAATATTTGTTACCTTATGCTCTCATAGACGTCTTATGGACCAGTTTTAGTTTTAGCTACAAACAAACACACAAAAAGAGTTAAGCAAACAAAAGACACATGTTCTTTTTTAAACAGAATAATATATTCAAATAATTTAAAATAAATTTAAATAATATTTTTAAAATGAAATAATAGTGAGAAAATTGCAAAAAAGGCTAGGTAAAAAATAACAGGTCATTGCAATTAGTTATTCTCCTGTATCTTCCTTCATTTACTAACTCGTATTCATTTGCTCCTGGACACAATGATCACAAATTTACCGAGTGACCACTGTGTGCTATGCTGGCTGCCTGGGAGAATGCAGACCTCCGTAGCCCATGATTTCTACTCTGGGGAAGCTTGAAAAGACTTTGAACATGAAAGCAGCATACCAATAAAAATGTTAAATAAAATTACAAGGCAATAAGGCAGTTGATGTTTTAAGACAGCATGTAATAGTTCTCATTTTCCTTTCAAAATATAATATGAATAAACATAAGACTTACCATGGCTCCTTTAGCTCAGCCAGACTTAGGTCATCTTCCCCTCCTTTGCTTCCTAGATGCATAGAACTCTTTATGACACAGATTTAATCTGATAAGAGTAATTCTTAAAAGGCTTAATCCTGCTTCTCTGAAACTAAAGTCATTGTACTTAGGCTGCTTGGATGAATTAATTAGGGGCAGAGACCAGGATACTAATTAATATCAAAAGTGGAGACATATACATAGAAAACATATGAATTGTGATTTGAAGCTTATTAAGACTTTCTCTGTTATCAGTGGTCATGCTGAGTAAAGTTTTGGTTTTATTTTTTTGGTTTTTTTTTTGCGGTACGTGGGCCTCTCACAGTTGTGGCCTCTCCCATAGCGGAGCACAGGCTCCGGACGCGCAGGCTCAGCGGCCAAGGCTCACGGGCCCAGCCGCTCCGC
>NW_006790911.1:2321465-2329077 GCF_000442215.2 Lipotes vexillifer | reverse complement strand
TTATTTGTGTGAAAAGTATTATAAACCTATTACAGTACAGTACTGTATAGCTGATTGTGTTAGCTGGGTACCCAGGCTAACTTTGTTGGACTTAACGAACAAATTGGACTTAACCAAACACGCTCTCGGAATAGAACTCGTTCTTATGTTTGGGACTTACTGTAGTTCCCTGTGCTATACAGTAGGTCCCTGTTGTTTATCTATTTTATATATAGTAGTGTGCATCTGTTAATCCCAAACTCCTAATTTATCCCTTTCCCCTTTCCCCTTTGGTAACCATAAGTTCGTTTTCTATAAGATACAAGATATTTTAGAGCTCGGCTTATCTCCAAGATCTTGGACGGGTCATATGGAGGACCAAGACCTGGTTAGGCACTGATGAGGAAAAGCAGGCAGTGAATGTCAAAAGAACATATATAACTGAAACAGAGAAAATGATAAAAGTCTTTTTAAAAGAGGAAATTATAGAAATGCAATGAACATATTAGACACCTGTAAATTTGTAAAACAATTTCTTTTTCTTTGGTTACATAAGGAGTTAGAATCAGGTTTTGTGACATTAATAGGTATCAAGATTTTCCTGCTTTTGAAGCTCCATATTTTTGTTATAATTGCGTAAATTCCAGTTTTAAATAAATCAACCGACAAAGTGAAATGTATTAGAGAAATGTTCATGATATAGCCTCCCCTCTCAAATATTTACATGATATTTCTGTGTTCTGTTATTGAAATTAGTATTTTCCCAGAAATAGAAATTTGATAGGAATTAAGATTTTTGTGCCACAGAGTGGAAATTCCCTCTAGTTATTCAAGATCAGCAAAGAGGCTGCTTATGTTTCAAGTTTTACTTTATTCTTGTCTCCATATGAAATTGCAAGGACATTTAAAAGATTTCAAACACAGAAGAAAAGTAAAATAATGGTAACTTCTGTAAAGCGGTGAATAAAAAGCACTCACTCCGCTTTACGTAATAGAAAAATAAGTCATTTTAATTTTAAAACACAGTTTGAAGTTTGGAGGAGTTCAAGATTGGGAAATGAAATGATAGCTTCCACCTTTCATTATTTAAAAATGCGTGGAGAGGGGCTTCCCTGGTGGTGCAGTGGTTGAGAATCTGCCTGCCGATGCAGGGGACACAGGTTCGAGCCCTGGTCTGGGAGGATCCCACATGCCGCGGAGCAACTAGGCCCATGAGCCACAACTACTGAGCCTGCGCGTCTGGAGCCTGTGCTCCGCAACAAGAGAGGCCACGATAGTGAGAGGCCCGCGCACCGTGATGAACAGTGGCCCCCGCTTGCCGCAACTAGAGAAAGCCCTCGCACAGAAACGAAGACCCAACACAGCCAAAAATTTTAAAATTAATTAATTAAAAAAAAAAGTGTCTTAAAAAAATGTGTGAAGAAATGAATCCTAGAGAATTAAAAAGAAAAGCAAGGTTATCATAAACTTCAGAAATAAGGAAGGTGAAATGAAAACTGCAAGCAAACTCTGCAAAGGAATAATAGGACTGAGAAGGCAGTTCACCACCCAGAAGTCAACATTCCTCTACTCAAAACTGCTGAAAATAGAGAGTTCCAAACAGAAGCGGGATATCATCCGGGGAAGATGGTCCAATGTGAGAATCGAGCAACCTAAAGGTTGATGCACCACTAAAGGTGGTTATTCAAGGTGTAATCAAAGTCATCTGAAGCAATAATTATATGTCAGAAGTGTTGTAATCTCCATTTCATAAAGAAACCAAAGACGTCAATTAGTGGTATAAGAGCACTGCTTTTCCTTCCTGGTTATACTGATTAGAGAAAGTAAGTCATACCCACATTCTCACCTGCTGTCAATTTATGAGCTGGTCATAAGTGGTCAGTGAGAGTACTGAGTCTCCGAGACCCAACTTCATTCGTTTACAAGAAGAGGACTGACCAACAGATGGAGCCTAACTTCCTTGATGATAGACCTCACAGGTTATGAATCCTTTGGGGAAGGGCCGTGTATATTCTTCTATTTCTCTCCCTCTTCTGAGTCCTAGTTCAGTACTCTGTAAAGAGTAAATAATTGTTTAATATCTTTTTAATAAGTGTGAAAAAAATTTGGGAGGATCATAGAGAAAACTCTAATCTTGTTTTGTAGAGGAGGAACATAAGTGGTTCGTCGTTGAGTAACTTACCCACCATTTCATGGTTAGTCCTAGAAGCGTTAGCAAAGAATGCATTTCATTTCTGAAAGGAAAGAGAGTGGTAGGTTTGGTTGAAACAAAAAGGAGACCTTTCACTGTTGTGTGGCACACTTATTAAATATTCACATGCCTATAGGACGTTTAATAAGCAAATAAAGTAGGTATTGGCATGAAAGGGCTTCTAACTGAAGCAAAGAACTTTCACCTCATTTTAGCATTCACTGGCGATCTTTCTGGAAATATTTCCTACCAAGGGGAAATATCACTGAATAAATAGAAACCAAATAAAAGATGTATATGGCTAAAAATTAGTTTTATTGGAAATCAATTCAGGATGTGAAAACTTTATTAAAGCTTATAGTATCTCTTCAACTTGCCTAGATTTAGACTTGACATCCACGTGTATTAATTTATATTTGTTGATTATTAGAACTTAATGAAATTCTTCTGAAATAATATTAAACTTCTCATTTTGAAGTATGGCATTTTCAGGCTTGCTTTATTTTTTAATCTCTCTTTATTAAACAAGAAGTGAACTAATCCTTCAAATCGTTTCTTTCTGTCTATGGATATATACTCACTGCTAATAAGTTTACTTTTCTGTAGACAGCATGTTCAAATTTATGTATATATATATATATATATATATGTTATGATCATTATAAATCCATATTAAATATTAGGTGTACGAACATAAACATGGAAGGGGAGCGGTTATCTATGTCTACTAAGCATGTATATGTTTGCATTTATGTTCCATTCTCTGTCCTAGATTCTTTGTATACTTAACTTAATCTACTCTTTAAAACAATCATTTTTGTATGTGTGATTATCTCCATTTTATAGATGAAAAAACTAGGGCTGAGGTAAGTTAAATAAGTTGCTTGGGATCACACATCTAAGTTGTGACAGATCCTCTCTTAAAAAAAGTCTTTCTGTTTCCCTAGGCCATATTCCTTTCACCAGGCCAAACAATGTAGATGAGGACTGAAAAGAAACACACAAGGAAATAAAATTATGAGTACCCTAGAAAGCGGGTCCTGATAACCAAAAACGAATTCCCTTAAAACATCTGGCTTTCAGCTTCCTATGTACCACAGTAGCTTTTTCGTCTCTTCCTATTTATTTGCCCTTCTCTCCAGTGATCTTAATTATCTTTTTCCTGTTGCTGTGGGGTCATTAGAGCAGCTGACATACACAAGACAAGATAATAACAGGATCTAAGGGTCATTAGGTCCTCATCCATGAAAGACAAGTTCAGAGAGAAATAGAATTGATGAAAATGAATATCACACATGATGGGGAAAGCTTAGCAGCTGTCATTATGGTAAAAGGGGGGGGCTGAGGTGGAAATGGGGAGTTGAAATTTTCTATTTATGTGTATATCCACACATATCAAATGATTTGCATTTTTATCTTTATTGGATGGGCTACTGAGAAAAAAATGAGATTGGTTGAGCTCTATGAATTTTGTTGCCAGTTCAGATTAGATGGAATCACTAACAGGAAGATATAGCCCCTTCAAGGTCTATAGCTCATTGTCATAACATGCTGATTTTTAATATGTTCTCTACCAAGTGAATTATTATGGCTCAAAAAATGAGAGAAATTGAATGGCATCCTGTTAAAGTCAAGGTGGAAGGACCCTATCAGTGAGTCTGAAAGCTGAAGGATAAAGTTGAACAGGAGATATGAAACCAGAAGTGATGATGTGCTATGGTTTGCAAGAATGTTGATGAGTAATTTTCTAAATGTGGGTGGGAGGGAGTGTGGTATAATGGGTGAGGGGTCTCTGCAATCACACTGAGAGCTACACACTGCCCACTGCATTGGGAGACCTGGGGAATGTTGCCTAACCTTTCTGGCTGCAATTTCCAAATCTAACATGGTATTAATCAGAATTATTGCGATAATCCAATGAGCTAATTTATGTTAAGTCTTAGGGCAATGCCAGGCATATAATAAATGCTCAATAAATATTAGCCATTTTCATTAAGATCCGGAGGAAGTAGTCTGGGACAAAAACAGGCCCTTGTCGTACCCTGAGAAATTAAGAGAGAGGGAGAAGACCTTTCTCTAGAGCTGTTGAATTGCATAGTCCTGTTTTATTTTTTTCCCTTCCGGAGTCACTGCATAGATTGAAAACAAAGGGATCTAAATAGTTGATGGCTCACTATATTAAGCCTATTGGTCCTTCAGAATATGTCCAGTTCAGCGGTTTATTTGAAAAAAGAAAGTACTATAATTAACTGAAGACAAATTACTTTTCAAAGTAATATCTGCTTACTGTGATAGTAAAAAAAAAAAAAAACACAACAAAAAACTGCCATTTGGGGAGTATTTTTAATACTTAGGGGTGGTTATTTAGACACACACACACCATCACCACCATCAACTGTAAATGTAAATCCTTCTCAGGGGAGATGTCGACACAGGTCATACCTTCTAATAAAATTAAACATTCATTTGTGTTCCATGGTCATTATCTGTGGGACTTTGGGCACTATAGAATTAATAAATCACTGTCCAAAGACTCACTTTGTCCTTAGCAGCTACCATCCATAAACATTGCTCTTGACTGCATGCTGAGAAGGGAACACATCTTTTAGTAAGTCTGGTAAGGAAATAAAAGGAATATTCCTTGGCCTCTTTCAGGTAGAAAACAACGTAGAGTTGATTTTAAGAAACTGGGATGATTGATCTTTGAGGTTTACCTGTTGCCTGGTTTTGCATCTGTCTACTCCAAGACAATAGAAAGATACTCTATGGAAAACTTCGTTTCAGTCGTTCATTTTTCATTGAGTATTGCTTATGTACGTATTTTGATCTGCATCTCTTGTGTGTATAAAAATATTCTGTGCATTTATTATAAAAACTGATGCACAGGAAGAGAAAGAAGGAAGAGAATGTGATTGGAATTAAGAACCCGACCACTTCCACCATGCTACTGCTCCCTCCCAGTTCCAGCCATTGACATACCTGGTCACGCTTATTGCCATAGTTGGGATACTGGGCCCCTCCTTCCAGCCTTCTCTCTTAGACTCTACTCTCAATACAGCTGCCTTTAAATGTAGGTCATGTCACTCCTCCAAACATCCCGTTACTCTTCGTTAGGGTGCACGGGCCTCTCATTGCGGTGGCTTCTCTTGCTGTTTGGCACGGGCTCTAGGGATGCGGGCTTCAGTAGTCGTGGCACGGGGGCTCAGTAGTTGTGGCTTGTGGGTTCTAGAGTGCAGGCTCAGTAGTTGTGGCGCACGGGCTTATTTGCTCCACGGTGTGTGGGATCTTCCCGGACCAGGGCTCGAACCCGTGTCCCCTGCATTGGCAGGCAGATTCTCAACCACTGCGCCACCAGGGAAGCCCCTGCCTCCAAGTTTTAATGAGCCTTTTGATATTCCAGAGCTCCACGTGCCTGTCGGCAGCACTGGGGGCGTCCGTCACCTCCTCGCCTCCTCGTCTCTAAGGACCCAGTCCTGGGCCGCAGCGGCTGCTCCTCCCCAGCGGTGGCTCTCGACAATTTCTAATTTCAGGAATTCTTTTTACCTTGCCTTTTGTGACATCATTCACTCATCTTTCCTCCTACTTATGGAAACTGTTGGAAAAGCATGAACTTTGCCATCAGTTAGACCAAAATTCAAATACTGAAACTTCCACTTACATAGTGTGTGATCTTTTAAGTTAATGATTTAACTTGTTTTCCCCCACTGTACTCTTTTATGATTTGAACCACAATTCAAGTCTGAGAATATATAACTGATAGTGATGCTTATTAGCACTACAATAGAATTCTTGGCAGCAGTAAACAGTAGAGATGGGTCATTTTTTCTTGCCGCTTTTTAAATCTTCACCTTGCAAAGAATTATTACTTTTTTTAAATTGAAGTATAATTGACTTACAGCATTATATTAGTTTCAGGTGTACAACATAATGATTTCACATTTGTATACATTGTGAAATGATCAACACAGTAAGCCTGAAAAGAAAATCTCTACACAGAGCCAGCTACATGATTTGCAAGGGTCCAGTGTGAAAGGAAAATATGTGGTCCTTGTTCAAAAGATGAGGAAAAAAAGTGACATTAAAGGTACTAAATATGGAGTTTTTCCTTTCTTTCTTATTTTTTCTCTTTTTTTTTTTTGCTGTACGCGGGCCTCTCACTGTTGTGGCCTCTCCCGTTGCGGAGCACAGGCTCCAGATGCGCAGGCCCAGCGGCCATGGCTCACGGACCCAGCCGTTCCGCGGCATGCGGTATCCTCCTGGACCGGGGCACGAACCCGCGTCCCCTGCATCGGCAGGCGGACTCTCAACCACTGCGCCACCAGGGAAGCCCTTTCCTTTCTTTCTAAGTCTCTCTCAACCTGTCATGGCGTTTTAGTTGCTATTTAATGTTGAACTCTTGGCATGGGAATACTCATTGGGTACAGATGCTCACAGGTGCCCCATGACTTGGTGGGTGCACAGCCCACCAGCTGCAGGGCTTCCCCTCCCTGCATCCACCACTGCACAGCACCACATCCCAACTGCAGGCAGGGAAATAAATCTTCCCTTCCCATGACCTGCCACCCCAACTCAGGATGGACTGGAGATGGCCAAAGATGACAGCCTACCTGGATAAGTCCATTATCAGGATGGAGAGGGCAAGAAGCTCACCTTTGCCTAGTGACCCACTGAACAAACATATAGAGGCACTGCCTGCCCAAGGGACAGCCACTGCCAAGTCTGCCCTGAGATGCTGCAGGGTGCCTGCATCACCTGGACCCTGCCCACATCCACATTCAGGCCCCCAGAAGAGGCAGGGTACAACAGCGGTTGCTGTGTAGAGAAAAGGAACAAGAGAAATGGGGAGATGGGTGCCATGGGGGCAGGGATGGGCTGTGGAGAACATATCCAGGGAGGGTGGGAGGCAGTGGGAATCCGGGCTGCCTATGAGTGGGACCGCCTCTGAGCTGAGGCTCCAAGCCTCCAATACATGCAGAGAGCATTAAACCCCAAACACAGGGCCCTTCTGAGCTTGGGGCCCTGTGTGACCACACTGGTCCAGCCTTCATGAAGCCCACCTTGTCTGTGAACAGATGTGTTTTCTGTTAATCTGGCCAGTGGGAGCTCAGCATCACTGTAATGTCGAGCATGTTTCTCAAGCATTTTCACCAACAGAACAATGGATATTTAACTCAGAATCCCCATAGGTAAATCACATCATCCTCTCCTCATCTTCCCACATCATCTCCTGCTTTCCCAACACTACCTATGGCCCTGGGAGCATCAACTACTCTGTGAAACACAGTTTGAAGATTTAAGTAAAAAAAAAGGTTGGGGCTTCCCTGGTGGCGCAGTGCTTGAGAGTCCGCCTGCCGATGCAGGAGACGCGGGTTCATGCCCCGTTTCGGGAGGATCCCACATGCCGCGGAGCGGCTGGGCCCGTGAGCCATGGCCACTGAGCCT
>NW_006790911.1:2302731-2321391 GCF_000442215.2 Lipotes vexillifer | reverse complement strand
AAAACCAAAAAAAAAAAAAAAAAAAAAAAAAAAAGGTTTATTCAATATTCAACAGTCTAGGAAAACTTTGGCATTTCAATTTTAATTTGCTTTCATTTTCTATAAAGATTCAAAAGGCGGGCAGCCTGTATTTATAAGATAAATAATTATTTTAAATCTTTCAAAAAGAAAATCATCCATTTGGCCCTATATTTAACCATCAGAGTTGAGTAAAACAATCAATTTTGTGTCATTGTTTTAACATCAGGAATCTAACCTGTATTCATTTCCCTTATTACACACCCATCTCCTATTTCTGTTTTCTATTCTTTTGTTACTTTTATCTGAGATTATAGACCCTGATTATGAATTTTCAACAACTTCAAATTTTAAATACAGAAATATTTTTGAGTTTTCACTTTAAATTTGAGAATTTTCTGAAGACACTTTAAAAAGTTCTTTGCATATTTGTAACTAGTTTCATTGCTCAGTACTAACCAATCTGCAAATGCTTCCCCATTTTAGAGACTTTGATCATGATTAAACTCCTAATGGGTGGAGTACATCCCTGAGGTTTGGTTTTGTTTCTTTCATTCATGAGAGGGGCATGAGTGTTATATTTTTTGGAGCTTTTACACATATAAAAATGTTTTCTGTTACTATGACTCATGAATGACATCATGGCGTGGTTTGGGATTCCCAAACTTTTAATCTCAGATCTCTATAGACATCATTCTATTCTCTACTGGAATTTAATGTTCAAAAGAGCTTCCTACTCTTTATACTTGTAATTTAAAATATTTTATTAATTCTTCCTGGAACATAAGAGATGCTGGTCTTTCCTGCATAGAAAAGTATTCTATTATACCTTTGATTATAGTGTCTCATTTACTTGCTTTGTTTCCTCTTATAGAATATCTTTTGATCAACATAGTAAATCTCTTCTCTCTCTTCTTTGTATATATCACACTTATCATTTTTATTATTTCTCCCCCTTCTCTGGGAGAAATTTTGAAGTTTTTTACTTACGTCACTGATTTGATTTGTTTGGCATCAATCCTGTTCTAATGACTTCAGTGAGAATTTTAAACCTGTTATTCCATTTTTAAATTTCTTCAAAGTGTTGTTTTGTTTGTATGTTTGTTTTTATCTCATCCTGTTCTTATCTTACTCTTTGCAGTATTTTCATTCTAATATGAAGTGAGCTCTATTTAGGCCCAAGGTTTACAGACACATTACTCTTATACATGGCCCACCACCATCCTTGCTGTCACTTGTGTATTTGTCAAAACCATCCTCTCAACTGTGTGCAACCCTGGCTCAATTTCTGATACCTCAGAAACATTCATCTGGCTCTGAAATGGAACATTCGGCTCTTACTTTTCAGTGTCTTTAAGGGATAACATATACCCTAAGGCAGCCCTCCATGGTTCAATCAAGTGAGTCCATGAAAAATTGTATTTTGCCAGCAAGCACCACTTCCAGGGCCCTCCCTCCTTCAATTTGTACACCTTTACCTGGAAGGTCATCTCCCTAGGATACACATGTCACTCTCCATTTGTCCCTCCCCTGGCCTTGTTATACAAGAGGCACTGCACTGGATGAGAGCAATCTCAGCTGTCTCAAAAGATAGTCAGTAGGGCTTCCCTGGTGGCGCGGTGGTTGAGAGTCCGCCTGCCGATGCAGGGGACCCGGGTTCGTGCCCCGGTCTGGGAGGATCCCACATGTCGCGGAGCGGCTGGGCGCGTAAAAAAAAAAAAAAAAATTAAAAAAAAAAGACAGTCAGTAGAGGAAAGTTGCTCAGTTTTCTGATTAATGTAATATATGTTGCTTTAAAAACAAGTAGTAAAAATGAGTCAAAACTTCTTTCTCCCCTTTTCATTTCCAGCTGTGTCATTCTAATTCAGAGAATAGATTGCATTCAGGCCACTTATAAAACTTCTCCATCTAATTGCTCCAAGATTTTAAAGTTGATGGAAATATCCTTCAAGGTCTGTCATATGCATTTGATTCCTGACCTTATTTTTAAAGCTATTGTTAATGCTTGCCTTTTCTCATACTTCTGCCTGTAATTTATTTGCGAGTTAGGTGATGGCCTGTCATGATCTCAGCCCAGAAGTCAGTGTCTTCTAAATGCAGGTGTGATTAACAGGCTAATGAATGTCACAGCCATTTTATTACTTACATGGAAACAATGAACAAAACCAAGTTGAAGCAGTGTTACTGGATGGAAAGAACAGCAGTGTCAGAAAATTTAGTTACGTTTTTACCCCCATTTATTAATTGTGTGACCTTAAATAAGTCACTTAACCTTCTTGAATCTGTTTATTTTTTTCATAAAGGACCAATATAAATAACACTTGTTCTAAGGACCCACAGGGGTGTTGTGAGGACCAAATGGGTTAGCACTTGTAAAGGCCCTTTGTAGTCATTATCACTCTAGACAGAATTATTGCTCTCACTCCCATGACCTTGGCCTCATCAGTGGCACGTTGAAGCAGCTGAGCTAACTGAGCTAACAAGTCATAGGAGTGTTTCATTAATATTAATTTCTGACCCTTAGCCATTACTGAATATAAAAAGTAAATGGTAATTGTGAGTGCTCTAGCCTCTGCCATTAAAGAAAAAGGAAAAACAGATATCTTTTATTGCCAAGTGTTAAATTTACATGAATTTTACCTACCACTTCTTAGAGTTCCAGAAATAGAGGATTTCTTTCATATTTTCTTCCTTATCATCCATAAGAACATGTGAATTTTCAGACTCTGACTGTACTTACTACCTCTTAGCTGCATAAAGGATAAACCAAATGAGACCAGAGTCACAGATAAACTTTCGCTGTTATTAAATTAGATTAGAACAAAAGTGTAGAAAATTAACATTGGAAAGTATTGTGTAGAAAAGGAAGCAATGAAAGATTGGTCTTTAATTGTCTTTAAGGCTAATTGAAGGCAGGGAATTCTAAATCGAGTTCTAATTTACAGGCTAATAAATGCCACAGACGTTTTGTTATTAACATGAAAATTAGCAAACATATAAGAAGATACCAGTTTGGAATATGGCAATTCTAAGCACGTGGAAATAGAGCACACATCAATTACATATTTGATTTTTAATCAGTATATAATGCATTCCCCTAAGAGGAGAGCATAATAAAAACTTCTAGGCTTTTAGCCCTAGTTGCAAGTGCTCATGAATGAAATGGCCAAACTGCATGGCATAGCAAATATTTTTAAAAAGCAAGGACCTGTGTTGGAATATGACAAAACCTTCTCTTTAAGTCTGTAAACCTGTCTACATTCTCTATGTAATATGACTTTTCCCTTCACTTTGAAAATAGGAAAACTAAGCTAAAGAGAAATTGAAGAATACCAATGTCCTTATCATTTGACACTTTGCGTTAGTTTTTCATGTCTTTTCTTCTTAATAAACTAATTATGCCTACAGTTCAAGACTATGTTTTACCCATCATAGACCAGCACAGCCTTGGATATAGTTACTCAGTGTGCACTGCCCCAGAGCTACACCCCTCTGATGCATGTTCCTAACACATTCGAGGAAGGAAATTGTTAGCAGCAGGTCTGTGATCTTTCCTCTAACCTCTGGGATTCCTGGAAACATTAACTTAGGAAATCACAAGAGGATATTGCAAATTCTGGAGGTTCCCCAAGACCACCTTCATGTGCAAGGATTTGTTAGAAGGACTTACAGAACTCAGGAAGGCTGTTATACTCAAGGCTACAGTTTATTATAGCAAAATCAGCAAAGGGAAGGAGCACAGAGGGCAGGTTCCAGGACTGACTGTTCCAAGCATGAGCTTCCAGGTGTCCTCCCCCAGTGGAGTCTGTGGACATTGCCTGCTTCTCCCAACAACGATGTGCGACAGTACATACAGAGTGCTGCCAGCCAGGGAAGTTCTCCTAGCCTTGGGTTTGTTTGTTTGTGTTCAGTTTCATTGAGATATAATTGACAAATAAGACTGTAAGATATTTAAAGCCTAAATTGTAATTATTAAAATAATTTTTCCCATCTAGTTAATTAACACATCCAACACCTTACATATTTATCTCATGTTTTTTTTTTTCTCTTTAGTTTTTTTTTTTTCTCTTTAGTGAGAACATCTTAAGTTCTGCTTTCTTAGAAAATGTCAATTATACAATACAGTGTTAGAGGGAGAGGTTGGTAAAAGGACACAAACTTATAGCTATAAGATGAATAAGGTCTGAGGATCTAATGTATAACATGGTGACTATAGTTGATAACACTGTACTGTATAATTGATATTTGCTAAGGGGTTCAGAAATTTTTATAGGAGATTAACCACATTGACTTTCTGCCCATGGCTGACCTCAATCTCCAGTCCCTTCATAGGTCAAGCTGATACCACATGGTCCAAGGCCCCCACCATAAATCAAATTGACATAGACCACCAGCAGG
Organism: Lipotes vexillifer; assembly: GCF_000442215.2. Classification (NCBI taxonomy): domain Eukaryota; kingdom Metazoa; phylum Chordata; class Mammalia; order Artiodactyla; family Lipotidae; genus Lipotes; species Lipotes vexillifer. The sequence continues at coordinate 2,316,975 of NW_006790911.1, read as the reverse complement.
GGCCTGATACCTCCAGTTAAACAGGCAGGACATTCCAAGGTTCCAAGGGCTTAGAGCTTACCTCCTAGAAGCTGGGAACAAAATGCAAGGTTAATCATATATATATTTTGTTGTTATTGTTGTTGTTGTGTTTTACTCTATCCTTACTATACTGAGACTACCTGCACTATATCCAAGAAAAATCAGAATTGGTTGAAGTTGTTATGCTGAGATTGTGTATCAAGTAATTATAGCTGCTGCTAACAGGATCAATTGCACTGGAGCCAGATATAAAAGCTCAAGACATCCCAGAGCTGAAGGCTTCTCCAGGCTGAAGTGGTCCATGTCTAATCAGTCTATTGTCTTCTGACCACAGCCCCACCCCTGCAAATGAGGAGAGTTTGAGGGATATTTGGAAACTATATCTAGTTGGAGCAATGAGACCTCCCCTATGCTATGGCCAGTCAGACTGCAGGTTTTCTATCCCATATCCTTTCTTCTAGCTAAGTGAACTTGGTACTATGGAAAACCTAATGTATCTCATGAATTTTATTATCAGTTCAAACCCAAGACACCTGCTGGTGGTTGAGCAGAGTGGGTTTTGGATTATAAAACTAGTATTATTTGATGTCCACAATATAAATGACTTCTTTAATTTTTCCAACTAATTGTTTTAGTTCCCACCAAACTTTAGCAAATCTCTCTTTTGAGATTTTCCTCACCACTATTCCTGTGTCTGACCTGGTGAATTGTTCAAGATATCTGGAGGCAAACCCAGTCAGTGTCACTGTGGTCCATACTAATCCACCATAAATTTGGGAAGAAGATTTAAATCTAGGACTTCTTTTGAGATTCTTGGGAATTTTATACAAGCCAGTCTATAATGAGGAGAGAAGAAAGAGATTGCTGAGGTACAAGGTGTTGGGAAGAAAGTAAAATCTAATGGGATAATGGAGCCTGTGTGAGTAGAGGAGACACATGCAGTGTGTGTGTGTCCCCCATTGTTCCTTGCTGCCCTATTCACAAATAATGTTTGTGATGCCCAATGAGCACAGAGTTCTGTTGGAACCACTATGCTTGGGAGTTCAGTGAGATTTAGTGAGTACAAGGTAAGCATATTCCATCTATGTCTGGGTAAGTTGGGCTCTGACAGTCTCAAGAAGCCATGCTTTCTCTTAGAGCCAAAACTTGCTTGAAAGAAGGCAGTAACATTCTGTGAAGTATATACAAACAGCCAATAAACCCTGTCATTTCCTTTCTTACTAATGCTACTTCCCTGTATTAGCCAACCACTTATGCTGAAAATGATGACATAGAAAGGAAAGGAAAGATAGGGCAATTCATATTTCTTTGCTCTTTAGTTCTCTCTTACTCATCAGTAAACTGAAGGTAGACAGTGTTGATAGAATGTGTGTGTGTCAAGAATTAAAATAAAAACAGTTGAATTACTTTTGTGCAGCATTTCCATTATTATGTTAATAATGAAGGATATGTGCAATAATGATCTACAAAATACAAATTGTGTAATTTCAGTGATGCTGCGTACTAGTTATATACTTTTATATTTCTGTTTAAAACTAGCATTGCACAATATAAAGAGGCTAATTATTTAAACTTAATTTTTATTTACTTAAAAAGACAGTAAAAAGCAAATAAAAAATACATTATGGAGGATTCTGGGAAGATGGCAGAGTAGGAATCACCAGAAATCTGTCCTCCCATCTAGATAACACTTGCACTGCCAGAATCTGTCTGATCTAAATATTTTGGAACTCTGGAGTCCATTGAAGCTTTGTAACTTTCAGGGGAAACCTTGGACAGGAAACCATGGACAGTAAATTGTGATTAATTTCAGTCAATTTCAACTCTTACAACAATTTCAACTCTTAGCTACCCATCTCCCACACCTCAGCCACAGCTTGCAGGTGCCAGCGTGGGCAAAAAGGACCTTGTTCTCCAAATGTTGAGGATCTAATCACTTATTTCTGCTTCTGATCCCAGAGGTACAGACAAAGAAGCAGGAGGTCATTGTTGGTTACATCTCCCCCAGTTGTTGCAAGCCCATCCCCCTCTGGCTGAAGTCAATTCCAGGAAATTTAATGGGTCTCCTTTTTCTTTTCCTATTTTTTCTTTTTTGAGAGCCGTATGTTAAGACTAGAACACTCCAAAACAACTGCATGAATGGGGAAAACTAGTAAGTGAGTGTGTATGCCCAAGGAAAGGCTCAGAAAATATCTAAGAAGGCTTAGGTTTACAACTCAGGCTGATCCTCTGTATGTATATAGCCTGTAACAGCAAAAAATAAATAAAGAAACATAACAAGAATACAGCACACACTGGGGAAGGGGAAGAATCTGATTTCCAGAGTCACCACATTATTAGATTCAAATGTCTTTTTCTCAACAACAACAAAAAAATTACAAAGCATACAAAGAACAATAAAGTATGATCCATTTAAAGGAAAAGCTACATCAACAGCAACTTTACTTGAAAAGGACCTGATGACAGATCTACTAGACAAAGACTTTAAGACAACTGTCTTAAAGATGCTTAGAGAACTAAAGGAAGATGTCAAGAAAATGATGGATGAAAAAATATAAATATCAATAAAGGGAAAGAAAATTTTAAAGAAATTAAAAAGAATTCCTGGATCTGAAAAGTATAATAACTGAAATGAAAAAATTATTAGAAGGATACAAAGGCAAATTTGAGCAGGTGGAAGAAGGAATCAGTGACCTTGGAGGCAGGACAATGGAAATTATTGAGTCTGATGAGGAGAAAGAGAAAAAAATTAAAGAAAGATAAACAGAGCCTAAGGGACCTGTGGGACACCATCAAGAAGACCAACATATGTATCATGAGAGTTCCAGAAGAAGGAGAGAGAGCAATAGAAAAACCTAAAATTCACATGGAATCTCAAGGGACCCTGAATAGCCAAAGTGATCTGAAAAAGAAAAAAAAGCAGAAAAACTCACAGTTCCTGATTTCAAAACTTACTATGAAGCTACAGTAATCATAACAGTGTGGTACTGGCATAAAAACAGATATATAGCCCAGTAGAATAGAACAGAAATTCCAGAAAGAAACACACATGTATTATAAAATAATTTTTGACAAGGATGCCAAGACCATTCAATGGGGAAAGGACAGTCTTTTCAACAAAGAGTGCTGGGAAAATTGGATATCCACATGTAAAAGAATGAAGTTGGACCCTTACTTAACATCATATAGACCAAAAATTAACTCTAAATGGATCAAAGCTCTAAATGTAAAGTATAAAACTCTTAGAAGAAAGCATCATGACAGTGGATTTAACAATAATTTCTTGGATAGGATACCAAAGACACAGGCAAGAAAATAAAAAGGAGACCAATTGGACTTCATGAAAATATTTTTTAAATTGTGCATCAAAAGACAATATAAACAGAATAAAAAGGCAAACCAGAGAATGGGAGAAAATGTGAAAATCATATATCTGATAAGAGAGTAATATTCAGAATATATAGAGAACTCCTAAAACTCAACAACAGAAAAAAGAAACAACCTGATTCAAAAATGAACAAAGGACTTGAATAGACATTTCTTCAAAGAAGATATGTAAATGGCCAATAAGCACATGATAAGATGCTCAGTATCACTAATCATTAGAGAAATGCAAATCAAAGCCACAGTGAGATACCATCTCTCACCCCTGTTAGGATAGCTACTATCAAAAGAAAAACCAAAACCAAACAGAAAATAACAGGTGTTGGCAAATATGTGAAGAAATCGGAACCCTTGTGTACTCTTAGTAGGAATGTAAAAAATGGTACAGCCACAATGGAAAACAGTATGGCAGTTCCTCAAAAAATTAAAAATAGGATTGCCATGTGACCCAGCAATTCCACTTCTGGATATATACCCAAAATAATTGAAAGCAGGGTCTTGAAAAGATGTGAATACGTACAGAATTGTACATTGTATATATGGCAGAATTATTCACAATAACTAAAACCTGGAAGTAACCCAAGTGTCCATCAACAGATGAATGAATAAGCAAAATGTGGTATATACCTACAATAAAATATTATTCAGCCTTAAAAGGGAAGGACATTCTGACACATGCTATAAAATGGATGGACTTGGAGGATATTTTGTTAAGTGAAATAAATCAGTCATGAAAAAGACAAACACTATGTGACTCTATTAATATGATATTTAGAGTAGTCAAAATTATAGAGACAGAAAGTAAAATGGTGGTTGCCATGGCCTCAAGAAAGGCAATATGGGGAGTTATTGCTTAATGGGTGCAGTTTCAGCTTTATAAGATGAAAAGAGTTATAGAGATGGATAATGGTGATGGTTGCACAACATGATGAATGTATTTAATACCATTGAACTGTATACTTAAAATTGTTTAGATGGTAATTTTTTTGTTATATATGTTTTACCACAATTTTTTAAAATTGGCAAAAAACCGACTATAACAAGTCGAGTGAGACCTTAGAAGAAAAGAAAAAAAACTTTTCTACTTTAGTATCTACAAAGACACATTATCCTACTTTTTATCAAGTGGCCCTGCATTTTTATTTTGCACTGGATCTTGCAAATTATGTTAACCAGCCCTTCAATGAAAGTTTTAGTCAGGTATTAAAAAATATTATATGACTGGACCAACTTAAATATAATTGAATTAGCTGACAGAATCCTTCAAGAAGTGCAAGAAAATAGAAACAAGTTTACAAAGGTACAATACACTTGGGCTTGCCAGAGCCTTACAACTGAATCAGACAAGTATGGTGGAGCCTGGACAGTCTAGCCACCTACTTATCTTAAACAGTATTCATTACACTGATGAAAATTATTTTTGGTTAAATGACATCACATATTTTAGGCTAATTAAAAAACCCTCTGATATAGATTTTGAGAACAATATTTTTAAAGCAACAACATCTGGAGTGTGGATTTCTGATTAGGGCACTTTGGAAGCTAACCAGCCAGCCCTAGAGTATAGGTTAAAATTCACTTGCATACACATACGTTCAGTCAGTTACGTTGCTCTGACAGTATAACACCCAGGCCAATCCCTCTTGGAGCTCTAGTACCCTTCCCTTGCAGCCGAACAAGAACTGATTCTCCCCCGTTAGCTTTATATCTATTTAAATCTATCCCTTCTTTAAAATAAAAAATACTCCCCATCCCTATCTTCACCTCTCTCTGCTGCATGTACACACACACACACACACACACACACACACACACACAAGCAACTGCCTTGACTCCAAGGTATCACTCTTACTACAACCAAAACTTAACCTCTTGGTGCCGTCATTTCCTTACCTATAAAATGAGGACACTAATATTTACACTTAGAGAATTTTATATTCATCTTCCCCCTTTCAATTTAAATATTATTCCCCCTGGGAAGCCCTCCCTGATTTAGTTGTCCTTCCTATTTCCCTTATAATATTGTATCTCCCACTTCATATCATTCATTCTGCTCCATTATTCCTTTTCTTGTTTATGTACCTAGCACACTGTAAACTTTGAGCCCAGAAAATTGACATATATTAATAACAACTGTCTCTCTAGTGCCTGACAAAATGGTGGCCTAATAAGTATTAATTTAATACACTTTGTATTCATTTAGAAATACCCACATGGTGTGCAGCTGGCTGCCCCTGGTCTCTTTTTAAAAAATGCAGCACTTTCTTAAAGCAATTCACCTCTCTGAATGTGGAACTGCTTTTAAGGTTTAAAGATGCCTTCTGGCTAACTTTGAAAAGGATGTTTGCAGTATTATATCTATATATCATCTTCCCATCCATATTCCACCCGCCTCTACCCCCTCCCAAAGAAATACATCAGTTTGTTTTCTCTGGACATCTATGATTGATAGCTACAGCTAGAGACTCTCTGAAGGCTTGGTGGTAGCAGCCAGAATGTCATTCAACCAGGACTGATGAAAGCAAGACAGAATATCACTGTTTATTGAGTTTAATTGTCCCTGGAAAACCTTCAGATGTTCCCTATGGAAAGATACAATTACAGGAGTTTCCTCCAGAAACACTTTATTATTTTTTAAATAAGAATTCACTCATCAAAATTGCCACAGGAAGACATACACACACCCTACTTAGTGATACAGTCTTTTAAGATACTTTTTGCCCATATGTGTTCATCTTACAGAAGAGGAAACTGAGGCTTATCAAGAGGAATTAACCCAAGATCTAAAAGTCAGTGAAGGGAAGGACCAGCTTTCAGATGTCAAGCCCTGGGTCTTTCCACCCTCAGCAAGATGCTTCCAGAGTAAAATACGTTACTCTCAGTCACTTCATATAGATTTCAATAGACATGAAACAACTGAGACTGAAGAATGGCAATCACCTCAGGACTCTGAGTTTCCTTGGGGCTTTCCTATGATTAGATATCTTCTTGCCCCTTGAGCAGTCAGATTATCTGTAAAAGGGCAGGGGAGTTGGAATACAAACTCCATGCAACGCCATTCTGAGACACAGACTTGATGATTAACTCTCATAGAAATAACTGAAATATAACATTGAACTTTATTGTTTCAGAATGCTAACAAGAATTTGTATTTTGGAGTATTGAATATTCTTTGTTGTCAAAGGCCAGGGTTGATTTTTCTTGGTATCCTCCATGCCTAAAACAGTTCCTGGCAGATAAAGGAGGGCCTGCTAACCTGCTCTAACCCTTGTAAGCTCACTCTGGCAAATCCATCTCTTAAAGAGGGTTAGTGCAGAGAGCTGTTGAGAGTGTGGACCCTGAAACCAAGCCGTCCAGCTTGAAATTCTAGGCCTGACACTTCTCATACATGTGACCTTGGGCAAGTTACTTACTTTCCTGCATGTCTATAAAATGGTTTTAATATCAATGTCTGCATTATCGGGTTAGATCATTGTCAGGAGGAAAAGACTTATATGTGCTTAGAATTAAGTGCCTGGCACTTAATAAGCACTGTATGTGTTTTCACTTATTATAAACATGTGTCCTAGGGTCATACCTATGGATGTCGACCATAATTTAACAGATGTTATATGTAAAGGATTAAATGAGTTCATAGATACTATGTATACATTTACATAAAGGTATAAATTTGAAGTTTATTGTTATAAAGAATTTTATGAAATCATTTTGTGATTATAAGTCCTTTTAAAAATTGCTTCCCTCTTGCCCCTACCAAAGAAAACTGGTCAGTAGAAATTTATAGTTAAGTTCTTGTAACCTATTTTAATGTTTAATTGATCAAGCCGAAATAAGTATTGGCAAACCAATATTCTGAAAAGGAGATGGGTTTCATGATTCATATAGGCTGTGCATATACATTATACGATGACTACAATAGTTAGGGAGAGATTGCCTGACCCAGATATCTCTCTAAACAATCCTAGGAGAGGATCTTTACTCAAGAAACATTGATTACAACTGATAGAGCTCTGATTATGTAATATATGGTAACTTAAGCATAAATTATAAGTAGCTATTAGGTACCAATATACAAATAAAAAATGAATGAAATGGTATAGAAAAAGCTGGTGCAGTATGGGTATTTCTTGCCTTGTCTAAGTTTTTCTACTTTTCTTATGTTGGTCCCCCACTGACCATATCCTGTAGTGGTACGTTCTGGACCACCACTTCCTCATATCGGGGTTATTTCCATTTGTGGAAAATTCTTAGGTAATATGTATGTAATTTCTCAAAAAGTTCTTTATGTATGCATTTATTGCTAACCAAGTGTGTGGATGCAGTTTATGCAGTAAGCTGGGTCCCTGGGTCTACTCCAGGCTGCCCCGCTTCTCACCAACCTGAGCACAGTGGGCTTGGTGTGTGCTGGGCTGGTCAGGAAGGCAATGGCTCGGTCCTTTGCTGGAAAGAGGGGCTTCCCAACTGAGATTTAAGCTGAAACAAACTGCAAGCCCCCTTTAGATAGAAGTGTGGGTGCCAGGATGCACTGAATGTGACAACCTTGGACACATGCTCCAGCCTGCAACACTCTAAGAGTATTAAGTGTTCCACTATTCTACTGGCAATAACAATGTGCTTCTCCAGAGTTACCTTGTCATTTGAAAGAGGAGCATTTCCTTCCTGAAAGAGAGATATCAAAGGATGCACTGTATTCTCAAAGTTTTGAGTTTTTTCCCCCTTTGGGGAAATTGAAATGTAGCTTATAACCTATGATAAATTTTAAAATTCTAAACTATTCAATAACATGCTGAGATTGTCACCATTTCTATCAACAAGCATGAAAAACACATCAAAGGAAAATTAAGAAAAAGTAAAATTATACCCACAGACAAAAATGAGGTTGTAGAAAGTCATACAAAGTATTCAGGGAATAGTAAACACATAGCATCTCAAACAACACACTAAAACTGATACTTTTTTTCACAGTGGAAAAAAAAGTGTGTAGGTGAAATAACGTGACCCTTTGATATTGAGTTAAACTGAATAGGAAACATGTTTACAGAGTTAATTCATCTAATCACAATTTCTCCATTAGAAGAATTTTTAAATATTTTATCCTTTATGTGAAAGATGTGTTCCTTCAGATCTTTTAGCAAGCTCAATAAATCATTCCATCAACATACTATAACATATGCCATCAAGATATAATGTACCGTAGATCATTCTACTGACGGAGCTCCATAAACCAAGGAGTTGGTGAATATAAATCACATTGTCTTCTATTTTGCCTGGAAAGTAAACATGAATACTCATAGAAAAGAATACAAAAGAAAAACCACAATTTCTGGATAAAATGTAAAATGTCATTACAGACTTTAATCAACATTAAGTACTTCATGTGAAATTAGAGCCCATCAAAGTTATTTTTATTCCCCTTTAAAGGTTTACAGGATTAATTGGTGATTACACATTTCATTTCTGCAGAAATATTCTTAACTGTCTTGATTCTATGGTGAAGATGGTTAAAGGTAGATAATGTAGTATAAATTCATTCCAGGCAATCCTACACAGTGCTGAAAAATTATCCTTTTTCCAAAATCCTGCTTTGATCACACCATTCCTTTGCTCAAAAATCTTAATGGTTTTCCATTTGCCTAAAAGACGTAGTCTCGGGGCATAGTTGTTATGTTACCTTATGCTCCAGACAAACTTCATCATTCCCTTCGCACCCGCTTCTGTGCCTTTGTCCACACTGTTCTCTCTGCCAACAATTTCTTTCTCATCTTTACATGTTCACATTCTAATTTTTTCCCACCAAGTCTTTGCATGTTCAAACCTTAGATAACTTTTAGGGCTCAATCAAATGTCAAATTTGTTATGAATCTTTCCATACAAAATTCTTCCAAACCCCTGCCTATGATAAATACTTTCTAGCCTAAATTGTAATTATTTTCATATCTGCCTTAACTTCTTTACAAAACTGTAAGCTCCATGAAAGCAGGATCCAGATGACATTAATTTTAGAATGCCTTAGAATGCATTCGATGGAGTAGCTGCTGATTGATATTATGTTATGTATCTTTGGGATTAAAAGCAGTTGATTCTCATTTGTCTGATTTTCTCCTTTTATGCTTAATTGCATCTGGTGCTTTTAAGAGATAAGGGATGGTGCAAAGAAGGAAATACTCACAAGCAGTGAGTTGCCTCTGGTTTCTTTTTTTTTTTTCGCGGTATGTGGGCCTCTCACTGTTGTGGCCTCTCCCATTGTGGAGCACAGGCTCCGGACGAGCAGGCTCAGCGGCCATGGCTCACGGGCCTAGCCGCTCCACGGCATGTGGGATCTTCCCAGACCGGGACACGAACCCGTATCCCCTGCATCGGCAGGCGGACTCTCAACCACTGCGCCACCAGGGAAGCCCTGGTTTCTTTTTTAGAAAAAAAAAAAATGGCCCAGCTTTCTGCCTATGTCCCAACAAGTACTTGACTTCTTGATTACTTACATACATTTCAGATTTTGAATTAGTCACTTAAACCCCAGAAATAAATGAGTCAAAGCAAGGCAAAATGTCAGATGATTCTCAGAAATAATAAGGAAGTATTCCTTTAAGTGGAAGGGAAATATAAAATGGAAATGAAGCATATCCATTTATATCCCCAATATGTGAACGTATACTTAAAACATAGGCTTGCAAAATTGAACAAATTCTCACAATTCCCATTAAAAACCCCTTTCTCCCTCAATGATGAAAAAATATAGGCACATTTTAAAGTATTGAAAATGTATAAAATTAAAGAGGTCCTGATATTTAGATCAGTCAGTAAAATTCATACCAAAATAAAACTGGAAACAGTAATTATATAGCTCCACATTTTAGAGGGAGGTCACATTTTAGAGTTCAGAATAAAGGTAAATCCCAGACTCTCTAAGCAGACTTCTTTTTTCTAATTTCCAAAACCATTTGTCAACCTGCTTCCTACATCAGCTTCAATGAATTAGGACAGAAAAATTACACTTAGATTGAAAGCAAAGTGAAATTAACTGGATAGACCATATCTTGTTTTCAAGCACTCACCTCCAGCAGAAGGTATTGGGAAAAAAAAAAAAAAAAAAAGACTTAGAATACCTTGACATTGATAAAAGCAGAATTCGTTCTGGTGAGTTTTCCTTCCCTTTCAGTCTTTTGGGAGAACATTTTCAATTATTTTAAACCAGCAGAATAATAAAATCTGCAAAGTTTTACTATCTGCCTCTCCCCAGAGTACTATTAAATTAATGTGTGAAAGCCTAGAAAATTTAAGTCATCTGTCTTAGAGTTGAATGACTGTGAAATTTGGATCCTCTCTGGCACCTTAAGTGCGCAAGGATATCTGTTTGATTCTCATTTTAATAGTAATTCTCACTTGGCCTAAATTCCTGAACCCATGCCCTATGTAATATACAATATCTTGGGGAGGACTTTCTAGTAAATTTTATTCATGAAAGTGGTAGTAGCATGTTCTAAATTTTCAAAGTTTAGGGGTTCATATTTATTCGTTTTTTTGTACTTGGGACTGTATGACATGATTAGTATCCATTCAACCAAATGTTGCCTTTTTCTGTATTTTGCCATCTTATCACACATTGCTTGTGTTCTTCTGTTATTAATATTTCCATTAATCTATCCACTCTCTACATAATCTCTACTGCTGATCCTACTTTAACTTAGTTCAAATGAAATTCTTCCCTCAGGGGTCACAGATAAGGTCCTAAATCCCAAACTCTCCTCTTAGCTATTCTCCTTGGCCTCTCTGCAGCATTTGGAACAAATAGCCACTTTCTATTTCTTGAAACTCTCTCTTCTTTTATGAATCTGATTACTCCTATGTATCTTTTATGGTTCTTCTGATCAGTCTTTCTCATTTCACTTTACTAGAACTTCTGATCTTTAAGTGTTGGCATTTCTCTGGATTTCATTCTTGGCCTTTTTCCTTCTATGCCTTATTTCTTTGAGGGATGTTAAAGAAAAAAACGAGTTGAACAGTAGTTAAAGCAGTATAGCCAGAGTTTATTAAGTAACTATTGTCGTTTGGGAAAAGAAACTTCAGTGTAGAACTGGGCTCAATTCTGAATACTGCATGGACAAATGGGGATTTATAGGCAAGGAGCAGAGTAGGGGTCAGTGACTGGAAAATTACTAAGAGGAAACATCGGGAATAAGGGGGGATTTTTGGGTAAACAGACTTAACAGGATTTTTACTGAAGGCCAGCCAGGGTGATCAGGTTCCAAAATGGGGGATAAAGAAATTGACCAGATATCAAGGATGATCAGAGATATCAAGGGTGGGGGATTCTCTCTAAACTGACTTAGAATTACTGCCCAAACTGGGCAATGCAGTCCCAACAAGGGTGGCTGCTGAAGCCCCAGGTTGAAGTCTAGAGGGCTTAGAGGAGCATGACTAATGTTTAATCAGAGAGTCTTTATCAGTGATCGCCTTCTCAGTGATGAAGGCAAGTACATCTCAGTGCTGTACCAAAATACAGATTTCTATTTCTAAAGTATTCTGAATGTGTCTACTTAGATAGTCTGTAGGTCTCTCAAGACAAATATGCCCCAAAGTAAATGAATATCCTCTTCTCTTACAAACCTGCTTTTCCTCACTAGATGTTACCAGTTTTATGCATGGCCTCCATCCACTCTATTTTTATAAATTTTTAAAATCGAAGTACATTTGATGTACAATATTACATGTTACAGGGCTTCCCTGGTGGCGCAGTGCTTGAGAGTCCGCCTGCCGATGCAGGAGACGCGGGTTCGTGCCCCGTTTCGGGAGGATCCCACATGCCGCGGAGCGGCTGGGCCCGTGAGCCATGGCCGCTGGGCCTGCGCGTCCGGAGCCTGTGCTCCGCAAATGGGAGAGGCCACGACAGTGAGAGGCCCGCATAACGCAAGAAAAAAATATATATATATATTTAAAACAATATTACATGTTACAGGTGTACAATATAGTGATTCACAATTTTTAAAGGTTATACTCCATTTATAGTTATTATAAAATATTGGCTATATTTTCTGTGTTGTACAATATAACCTTGTAGCTTATTTTACACATAATAGTTTGTACCACTTAATCCTCTACCCCTATATTGCTCCTCCCCACTTCCCTCTCCCACTGGTAACCACTCGTTTGTTCTCTGTATCTATGAGTCAGCTTCTTTTTTGTTATGTTCACCAGTTTGTTGTATTTTTTAGATTCACATATGAGTGATATCATACAGTATTTGTCTTTCTCTCTCTGACTTATTTCACTTAGCATATTACCCTCCAAGTCTATCCATGTTGCTGCAAATGGCAAAATTTCATCCTTATGGCTGAGTAGTATTCCATTGTGTGTATATATATATATATATATATATATATATATATATACCCCGCATTTTCTTTATCCATTCATCCATTGATGGACTCTTAGGTTGCTTCCATATCTTGGCAATTACAAATAATGCTGCTATGAATATTGCGGTGCATGTATCTTTTCAATTTAGTGTTTTTGTTTTTATCAAATATATACCCAGGAGGGAAATTGCTGGGCCATATGGTAGTTCTAGTTTTAGTTTTTGAGGAACCTCCATGCTGTTTTCCACAGCAGCTGCACCAATTTACATTCCCACCAACAGTGTATGAGGGTTCCCTTTTCCCCCTCAACACAACGTTATTTGTGTTACTTTTGATGATAGCTATTATGACAGGTGTGAGGTGATATCTCATTGTGGTTTTGATTTGCATTTCCCTAATGTTAAGCAATGTTGAGCATATTTTCATGTGCCTGTTGGCACATCTGCATTTCCTTTTTGGAAAAATGTCTATTCAGTTCTTCTGTCCATTTTTTAAATCAGGTTATTTGTTTTTGTTTTGTTTTGCTTTGTTTTTTTGATGTTGAGTTGTATAAGCTGTTTGTATATGTTGGATATTGTTAAAATGACCATACTTCCCAAGGCAATCTACAGATTCAATGCAATGCCTATCAAAATAGAAATCGCATTTTTTCACAGAACTAGAACAAAGAATTTTAAAATTTGTATGGAAACACAAAAGACCCTGAATAACCAAAACAATCTTGAGAAGGAATATAGCTCGAGAAATGCTCTGTGACTTCAGATGATACTACAAAGCTACAGTAATCAAAACAGTACGGTACTGGCACAAAAACAGACACAGATCAATGGAATAGAATAGAGAGCCCAGAAATAAACCCACACACTTATGGTCAATTAATCAGTGCAAAGGAGGCAAGAATATAGAATGGAGAAAAGACAGTCTCTTCAATAAGTGATGCTGGGAAAACTGTATAACTACATGTAAAAGAATGAAATGAGAACATTCTCTAACACCATATACAAAAATAAGCTCAAACTGGATTAAAGACATAAATGTAAGACTGGAAACCATAAAACTCCTAGAGGAAAGCATAAGCAGAACACTCTTTGACATACATTGTAGCAATATTATTTTGAATCTGTCTCCTAAAGCAAAAGAAATAAAAGCAAAAATAAACAAATGGGACCTAATTAAATTTAAAAGCTTTTGCACAACAAAGTAAACTATTGACAAAGCAAAAAGACAACCTACTGAATGGGAGAAAATATTTGCAAATAATATGACCAATAAGGGCCTCCACCCACTCTTCAACCAGGAGACCTCAGATTGAGTTTTACTCCTACTCTTTCTCCCTTCTCCCGCCCAGTCTAATCTGGCACAGTCTCAAGGATTTACCTTTACAATGTTCCTCAGATGTTTCCTTCTTTGCTGCTTCCACTCTTCCAGTCCTAGATCAGATCATCATTTTTTATCTAGCACCCAAATTACTTTCATATTTCCCTAC
>NW_006790911.1:2288060-2302699 GCF_000442215.2 Lipotes vexillifer | reverse complement strand
TTCCCTACATGCAATTCCTCTGCATTCCATCTTTTAAACTGTTGCCAAAATCCTCATTCAAAAGTACATGGTTAATGATAGTTATTCCCTCTATAAGTTCTTTGATCACCTTCCTCAGTCTGTAAAGTATTGTAGAACTAGGAAAAATACACAGGGACAGTGGTGAGCTGGAGCTGATGATGTGCATTGCTTCCCAACTCAGAATTCTGTGACTCTCCTGTAGATATACATCAACCATGATAACAGTAACAATCATAAAATCAGCAAATGCTGCAAACCAGGGATTTTTTTTAAGATCTCTTTGTCAACAACGTCAACCAGCCACCAAGGCAGAGGGAACTTGTATTGACTAAGTGCATATCCTGATGGGACAGTGTTTACTTGCTGTAACTAATCTTCAAATATTTTGCTCTTATAGAAACTGAAATAACTTTGCAAATCCATGTATCCATGTATTTGTAAGCTGACATCTGTGTTAGATTGTATTGTTGCTCAAAAATCGTCACTTCTCTTCCTAGGGTACCGTTGTATTTCACCACAACATTGAGGTCAGCCTCAAAATTATGGAGATGGTAAAAAGATCAGTGGTTGCCAGGGGTTAGGAGTTACTGTGGATGAATGGGCAGAGCACAGAGGATTTTTAGGACAGTGAAAATTTTCTCTACGATACTTTAATGGTGGATAAATGTCATTGTACATTTATCCAAAACCCACAGAACGTACAACAACAAGAGTGAACCCTAATGCGCACCGTGGACTTTGGGTGATAATGATGTGTCGAGGTAGTTTACAGATTGCAATGAATGTACCTCTCGTGGAGGATGTTGATAGTGAGGAAAGCTGTGCACACGTGGGGACAGGAAGTATTTTTGAACTCTATACTTTCTGCTCAATTTTGCTGTGAACCCAAAGCTCTAAAATAATGAAGTTTATTAAAAATAATTTTTTTAAACAAAAAAAATAAAACACTTGGACACTCCTTTTACCTATCTTCATCTGTTATCCTGGTCGTACCTGTAACCTGACTATACTCTGAGGGCCTTTCAGGAGGAAGCTGGGTTTTTCTCATGCCTTGTGAACATGGGTTTGGAGGCAAGATATTCATCTTCTTTATTCTCTATTGCTGTTTCTGGAGCTTTACTCTCTTCTCCCTTGAAACACCCCTGCTCTCTTATTGATCAAACTTCCAGATGTGTCTCCCCATTCTTCAATTTCTGTTATCTCTGGAGCTCTTTACTTGCTGAAGTTAATATTTTCTAACTCCCATCTTTCTTGTAGCCCAGCTCCTGCTGTCACTACCAGTGACTGCACCAGCCATGTGGATATTCAATCCAGCACCTTGTTCATCATCTTCCCCACTTCTGATATATCTGAGAAACTGTTCTGCCTCCATTTGAAGACTTGTTCCTCCATAGGTGCTCAACATCCTGGCAGCATTCTCTATCACCAGCTCAAGGACTTTTCGCCCACTAGTTACCACCTCTGTATTCTGGACCTTCAATGTATTCCTCTGGACCTTCAGTGTATTCAGTGTATTTGTTAACACCATCATAAAAATACCTTCCTTAATCCTGCATTTCTCTCCAGGTTCCATTCTATTTCTATTTTCCCCCTCACAACCAAACTTTTTGACTATTTTTTTTTAATGAACTGTATGTTGGTCATTCCCTTCTGTAAAAGCTTTTTATGACGAATCTTGCTACTTTGCATAAAATCCAATCTCCTAACAATGGCGTAAAACACTAGACCTGATCTGTCCACCACCCACCTCCCTATATGCTCCTTTCCCCTTACTCTCTGCATTCAGGCCACACTGGCCTTCATTTCTCAAACATGCCAGGCTTAGTCCCACCTCAGATACTTAGCTCATGCTCTTACCTTCTGATTGTACCTGTCTTCTCTGATTCTCCCCATGGATGAATTCTTCTATCCTCCAGGGCTTAAGTAAATGTCACTCCCTTAGAGCTTGCCTAACCCTAACCCAGTCACATTTATCTCCTACCAATTCTTCATCATTACATCCTGCTCAGTGTTTATTATGATTTACATTTACAGATTAAGTTGTTTAATATTTTTGTTCATTTCTCCCTTTAGACAGTGAATCCTGTAGCCTATGTATATAGCTGTGAGCAACAAAAAAATCTTATTAACAATGGCCTTTGTTTGAGTTATAAGTTTGAGGGTAGGTTCAATGGATCAGAATGTCATGACCAAGGTCTCTGCAAATTTCTTACCTTGCCTACCTGTTCCAAAGATGGCTGCAATATTTATTCCATCCTTTATATTTGCATTCCAGTCAGAAGAAAGAAGAATGAAGGAAACCAAGAAGCGGCAGTATTTATAGCAAGAAAGCAAAGAATTTCCTAGAAAATTCTAAAAGATCACTAAATTTCCATTGGTCAGAATTCTAGCACATGGACACCCTTGCTAGAAGGAATTCTGCCAAGGTGGTTTGATACATTTTATAGCCTCTGTAGTTTGTAGACTGAAGAAAATTCAGTTTGAATTGGTATTGGGTGAAATACATTTATCACCCTTTCTTCCCAATACATATATATTATATGAAATGCAATCACCCCTTTTTCCAAGGAAGAAAACCTCAAAATTACATCCAAATCTTCATTCATTCATTTAAAAATATTTATTAAGAAATTATGGAATGACAGGAACATGTCTGTGCTTTTGGAACACATCAGTAAACAATGATTTCTGCCCTCATGGAGACTTTATGCAAAACTCTCAAGTTTGAAATCTAAGATTGCTGGATCACATTCTGTCCTTTCCTTTCCAGTGCGTCAGGGTATGGCTTCTTATGGCATTTTATAAACTAAGTGACATGTCTCCCCTCAGTCTACCTGATACACTATGTGAAGAAGGCGTAACTCCAATAAACATACCCGTCCAGTGAAAGAATTTGGGCAACTTTCACGAGCTTTTGGTTATTATTCAGCAGTTTGGTACTATTATGATTTTCCATGCTTCGAATATGATTATTCATTTCTTTTTCTCTCTGGAAGCTTTTAACTTACTCTCTTTGATTTTAAAGTTCTGAAGTTTCATGCTAAATAAAAAGGTTTTTTTCATCCACTGTGCTTGGCTTACCATAGAACTTCTCTATCTAGAAGCAACTGTTCTATTCTTCAGTTACAAACACATTTCTGGATTTTTTGGTATAATTTTTTCCTCTGTTTCCTATTTCTAGAACTTTTACTAACCATATGTAAGACTTAGCAGATAGATCCTCTAAATGTATTCTCTTATTTCTTCTCCTTTTGTTGCTGTCTTTCTGTATAATGTAATAATTCTATTACATTTAATTTCTGCAATCATATTTTAAATTTCCAAATGACTTTTTTTTTAGTTTTGGAATGTTCTACATTATAGATTTCTACTCTTTTTTCCTATATGCAATATTAATTGTAGATTTTAAAAATTTGCTTCTACTTACTGCATTGCCTCTCTTCCTATGAGGGTTTTTTTTTGTCAGTTTTTCATTTTGCTGCCATTTTTACTAAAGAATATCTCTAACTTCCTTTGATCTGTGGCTGACAGCTCTTATTTAAAATATGCACAAAAAGTTAATCTAGTACAAATAGCCAAAGGAAAAATGGATAATTGGACTGCATCAAAATTAAAATTTTGCACTTCAAAGGACACTATCAAGAAAGTGAAAAGATAATCCACAGATTGAGAGAAAATATCTGCAAATCTTATATACCCGATAAGGGTCTAATATCCAGAATATATAAAGACTTATTGCAACTGAACAATAAAAAGATAAATAGCCCAATTTAAAAAATGGGCAAAGAATTTGAATTTCTTCAAAGAATATGTACAAATAGCCAAAAAGCACCTGAAAAGATGCTCTATCTTTAGCTATTGAAGAAATGACCAGGATAAAACTACAAGAACATGGTATATCTCTCCATCTGTTTGTATTGTCTTTGATTTCTTTCATCAGTGTCTTATAGTTTTTTCTTTTATTTTTTGCGGTATGCGGGCCTCTCACTTTTGTGGCCTCTCCCGTTGTGGAGCACAGCCTCCGGACTCGCAGGCCCAGCAGCCATGGCTCACGGGCCTAGCCGCTCCGCGGCATGTGGGATCATCCTGGACTGGGGCACGAACCTGTGTCCCCTGCATTGGCAGGCGGACTGTCAACCACTGCACCACCAGGGAAGCCCAGTGTCTTATAGTTTTCTGCATACAGGTCTTTTGTCTCCTTAGGTAGGTTTATTCCTAGGTATTTTATTCTTTTTTGTTGCAATGGTAAATGGGAGTGTTTCCATAATTTCTCTTTCAGATTTTTCATCATTAGTGTATAAGAATGCAAGAGATTTCTGTGCATTAATTTTGTATCCTGCAACTTTGCCAAATTAAATGATTAGCTCTAGTAGTTTTCTGGTAGCATCTTTAGGATTCTCTATGTATAGTATCATGTCATCTGCAAACAGTGACAGTTTTACTTCTTCTTTTCCAATTTGTATTCCTTTTATTTCTTTTTCTTCTCTGATTGCTGTGGCTAGGACTTCCAAAACTATGTTGAGTAATAGTGGTGAGAGTCTGCACCACTGTCTTTTTCCTGATCTTAGAGGAAATGATTTCAGTTTTTCACCATTGAGAATGATGTTGGCTGTGGATTTGTCATATATGGCCTTTATTATGTTGAGGTATGTTACCTCTATGCCCACTTTCTGGAGAGTTTTTATCATAAATGGGTGTTGAATTTTGTTGAAAGCTTTTCCTGCATCTATTGACATGATCATATGGTTTTTGTCCTTCAATTTGTTAATATGGTGTATCACATCGATTGATTTGAATATATTCAAGAATCCTTGCATTCCTGGGATAAACCCCACTCGATCCTGGTATATGATCCTTTTAATGTGCTGTTGGATTCTGTTTGCTAGTATTTTATAGAGGATTTTTGTATCTATGTTCATCAGTGATATTGGCCTATAGTTTTCTTTTTGTGTGACTTCTTTGTCTGATTTTGGTATCAGGGTAATGGTGGCCTCGTAGAATGAGTTTGGGAGTGTTCTTCCCTCTGCTATAGTTTGGAACAGTTTGAGAAGGATAGGTGTTAGCTCTTCTCTAAATGTTTGATAGAATTCACCTGGAAGCCATTTGGTCCTGGGCTCTTGTTTGTTGGAAAATTTTTAATCACAGTTTCAATTTCAGTGCTTGTGATTGGTCTGTTCATATTTTCTATTACTTCATGGTTCAGTCTTGGAAGGTTGTGCATTTCTAAGAATTTGTCCATTTCTTCCCAGTTGCCCATTTTATTGGCATATAGTTGTTTGTAGTAATCTCTCATGATCCTTTGTATTTCTACAGAATCAGTTGTTACTTCTCTTTTTTCATTTCTAATTCTGTTTAATTGAATCTTCTCCCTTTTTTTCTTGATGAGTCTGGCTAATGGATTATCAATTTTGTTTATCTTCTCAAAGAACCAGCTTTCAGTTTTATTGATCTTTGCTATCGTTTCCTTCATTTCTTTTTCATTTATTTCTGATCTGAACTTTATGATTTCTTTCCTTCTACTAACTTTGGATTTTGCTTCTTCTTTCTCTAGTTCCTTTAGGTGTAAGGCTAGATTGTTTATTTGAGATTTTTCTTGTTTCTTGAGGTAGGATTCCCTACCTCAAGATATTTCCCTCTTAGAACGGCTTTTGCTGGATTCCATAGGTTTTGGGTCATCGTGTTTTCGTTGTCATTTGTTTCTAGATATTTTTTGATTTCCTCTTTGATTTCGTCAGTGTTCTTTTGGTTATTTAGTAGCATATTGTTTAGCCTCCATGTGTGTGTGTTTTTTTTTTTACAGTTTTTTTCTTGTAATTGATATCTAATCTCATAGCATTGTGGTTGGAAAAGATAGTTGATATGATTGCTCTTCATTTCTTCTATGTCCTTGTTAAATGTCTCTGGTCATCCAATGTCCTGGAATCGGCTCTCCAACCTCAGAGGCTCAGGCCCAACACCCAGCAAGAGTGCCAAGACCCTGCCAGCCACACAGCACAGAAGTAAAGGAAGAAAGGAAGAAACAAACAAATAAAAAATGAACTAACAGAATCTCAAAACAAATGGTAAAAACAAAACTAAACAAACAAAATCACACAGAAAAACACACACACACACACACACACACACACACACACTGATAAAAAAAAATCAAAAAGGACAGAACCCCTAGACAAATTGTAAAATCAAAATTGAACAGACAAAATCACACAAAGAAACATACACATGCACACTTACAAGAAGAGAAAAAAAAAAAAGGGAAAAGAGCAACCAAACCAATAAACAAACCCACCAATGAAAACAAGCACTATAAGCTAAACTAAGATAAACATAGCACCAAAAACAAATCAAACGCAGAAAGCAAACCCCATGTCTACAGTTGCTCCCAAAGTCCACCACCTCAATTTTGGGAACATTTGTTGTCTATTCAGGTATTCCACAGATGCAGGGTTCAAGCCAATTGCAGGGATTCAATCCACTGCTCCTGAGGCTGCATGGAGAAATTTCCCTTTCTCTTCTTTGTTCACAGAGGTCCTTGGGTTCAGCTTTGGTTTTGGCCCCGACACTGTGTGTAGGCCGCCCTCCAGTGTCTGCTCCCCACCCAGACTGGAGGGGGTTAAAGCAGCGGCTGATTGGGGTTCTCTTGCTCACTCAGGTCGGGGGGAGGGAAGGGTATGGTAGTCATAACTGGAATGCAGAGCGTGCCTGCAGCGGCAGAGGCTGGCGTGATAGTGCAACAGCCTGAGGCATGCCATGTGTTCTCCCGGGGAATTTGGCCCTGGATCACGTCACCCTGCAGTGGCATGCTGCACAGGCTCTCAGGGATGTGTGGGTAGTAACCTGTGCTCGTGCACAGGATTCTTGGTGGCAGCAGCAGCAGCAGTAGTGGTCTGTGCCTGTCTCTGGGGTCTGAGATGATTGCTGCGGCTCATGCCCATCTCTGGAGCTCGCTTAGGCAGTGCTTTGCTGTCTGCGGGCACATGGAGCAGGAAGCCCCTCTCCTCGCGCACCCCGAAACAATCGTCTCTTGCCTTTTTGGCAGGTCCAGACTTTTCCCGAACACACTCCCGGCTAGCTCTGGCGCACTAGTCCCCTGCAGGCTGTGTTCATGCGGCCACCACCAGGCCTCTCCTGGCGCTCCGACCAAAGCCCGAGCCTCAACTCCCAGCCCTGCCCACCCCAGCGGGTGAGCAGAAAAGCCTCTCAGGCTGGTGAGTGCTGGTTGGCACCAATCCTCTGTGCATGAATCTCTCCGCTTTGCCCTCCGCACCCCTGTGGCTGCGCTCTCCTCCGTGGCTCCGAAGCTTCCGCCCTCTGCCACCCACAGTCTCTGCCCGCGAAGGGGCTTCTAGTGTGGAAACCTTTCCTCCTTCACAGCTCCCTCCCACTGGTGCAGGTCCCATCCCTATTCTTTTGTCTTTGTTTTTTCCTTTTTATTTTGCCCTACCCAGGTACTTGGGGATTTTCTTGCCTTTTGGGAAGTCTGAGGTCTTCTGCCAATAGGTGTTCTGTAGGAGTTGTTCCACATGTAGATTTTTTTTGATGTATTTGTGGGGAGGAAGGTGATCTCCACATCTTATTCCTCCTCCATCTTGAAGGTCTCCCCTAAATTAACGTTTGCCAGGGTTTGGGGTTATGGAAGAATGGGGAATATTTGCTAATGAGTGTGGGGCTTCCTTTTGGGCTGATGAAAATACTTGAAATTAGATGGTGACGGTAGTACAACATTGTGAATATACTAAAAACTACTGAATTGTACATTGTAAAGGATGAATAATACTGCAGTGAAAACAGGTAATTGGAAGTTCTGTGAGTATGTGCAAAACTTTGGTAGTAACTATTGGGCTGCACTGTAGAATGATGAGGCGAAGAGGATGGGCAGTTTTAGTCTGGCTTCTGACAAATGCTGTGGTTCTTTATTTGGGGGTTAACTTATTTCCCTAGAAATTGATTTTTAATCTGCCAGAATTCTCAGGACTTAGTAGAGAAAGGAGACTGGGGTCTTCAGTATTTAACAGTTAGACTTGTATTTCACTGTCCAGCTGTACTCAGAGTCCCTGAGTCCTAAGGCTTTCTGATTCATCCTCTCAAGAGATAAATCTAGTTTCTGAGGCATTATGAAGAGACAGTTGCTGGGAAGCTGAAAGTTGAGGAGAGGATCTGGATGTTTACAGGTTTTTTTTTGTTTGTTTGTTTGTTTGAGGTACGCGGGCCTCTCACTGTTGTGGCCTCTCCTGTTGCGGAGCACAGGCTCCGGACGCGCAGGCCTAGTGGCCATGGCTCACGTGCCCAGCCGCTCCGCGGCATGTGGGATCCTCCTGGACCGGGGCACGAACCCGTGTCCCCTGCATGGGCAGGCAGACTCTCAACCACTGCGCCACCAGGGAAGCCCCTGGATGTTTACAGGTTTTATGTTATAAACACATTTCCCCCCGCTTACTCTCCTACATGTTATGGTTACAGGATGGGAATAAGCTTGCTTCTGCACTTTTCCACAGGCTGATGAAGATTCTAGCATTCTCTGGTCTGCTGAGTCAGTTACCACAATTCTCAGTTTACTCATTTGTGCTGCTATTGTCTCTCCACCCTTTTGCTTTGGATTTGTTAATTGATCCCCTCCACCCTTTTTATTGTCTGAGGTAGGCAGAATCCTCGTTCTGCAACGAATTCTATAGCCTAATCCTCAGAATCTCTGAATACAGTCTCTGAATTCAATAATATGACAAAAGGAATTAAGGTTGCAAATCAGCTGGGTATCCTGGATTATTAGGGTGGGCCAAATGTAATCACAATGGTCCTTAAAAGTGGGAGAGGGGGCTGAAGTAAAGAGTCAGAGGGAACTATGCAGGAATGGTCAGAGAGATGCAATCATCCTGGCTTGGAAGGTACAGGAAGGGGGCCATGAGTCAAGGAATGTGGGTGTCCTCTAGATCCCCTAGAAGCTGGAAGGGGTAAGAAAATAGATTATCCCCTAGAGCCTTTAGAAAGAAAGAAATTAGTGTTTTTTCAGCCACTAAATTTGTGGTAATTTATTCCAAGAGCAATGGAAAACTAATACATTGTCATTACAGTTAGTATAGGCCTTCCATGTTTAACCAGAAGTATCTCCCTTTATATTTCACATGCTGAAATTTATTTACCATACCCTAAAATCTTCTCTTTGGCATGCAATTTCTTTCAGCCTATCTTTTCGATCATTTTGACATTTTAGCCAGTTGACATGGAATTGTAAGATTCACCTCCTGTGTACTGATACAGACTAACCTCTGGTTTCAGTTCTAATTGGTTTTTGTGCCATAGCAGTCATTAGATAGTTTCATTATTACACCTGGCCATAAACCACAATAACCTACCTTTTTTCTACTGTGGAATTTAACTTAGAATACTCTTTAGTCAAAAAATGTTTTACTTTTCTATTCAGTCAACACTCTATCTCCCCTGTCCCTCCTATACATTGCATAAAGCATATGCTGGGTTTTATAGCCATTTGGGTGTGCAGTGTGAATTCCTGGGATGCCTTTTTTCAAAGGTTAGGGAAGCTGACTAATACTTTTCTCACTGACTATAAGCTTCCTTGAAGATCATAACAGAAACTTTGTAAGATTGGCATCTCTAAACTTGGAACCTTAGTACTCTTTCAGCAATTGCACAGCAGGATTCTCCTTTTAAAAATGATTTTAATTAGCCACTATCCAAATCTACACTGAAATTTTGATAGCTTAGAATCAGTATGGTTTCTTTAGCATGCTATATCCCTAGTATTATGAATTTGTTTCATAAATAGGCAATCTGTAACAGTAGAAATAGAACAATAA
Source organism: Lipotes vexillifer (assembly GCF_000442215.2). Classification (NCBI taxonomy): domain Eukaryota; kingdom Metazoa; phylum Chordata; class Mammalia; order Artiodactyla; family Lipotidae; genus Lipotes; species Lipotes vexillifer. Next base: position 2,292,866 of record NW_006790911.1, on the reverse strand, counting down.
CAATAGAAATCAGAAACAAATTCCTAAATTCTAAGCCTTTCTGAATTCTAAAGCTGAACCAACACTGGGTCATCTTCTCAGGGAAAAACCCTCCTGACCAGGAAAAACAAATATTTCAAAAACCAGATCATTTATCTTTAGTGATCACACCTAATCCAAGTTCTGGAGTTGTATCCTGAAACTTGATTCCACCTTGAACCTTAGCTGAGGTACAGCTAAACTTGAGCTTTTAATAAACCATCTTTTAATTAGTCATGACACCATACTCATATTTTCTCTTCTGCCTTAAAAATCATAGTTTACAAATCCTTGAATTTTATTTAATTCTGCAATATTCTCCCTTTTCTCTAAATGCCACATAATTTTATCACACTACAAGTTATTTTACAACTTAAGAAACACAACTATTTTGATGCTAGAGCAGCTTTTGGGAAATAAACCATTCTTTGCATAAAATCTATTAACCCAAATCCTGCTAATCCATCACATTGAATGAAATCCTACTAATAAAGTCACATTTAAAATTTTCTTACATGCAGAGAAAAGATGAAATCTCAAAATTATAGCTGGATATTTAAATTTTATGGGAAAATTCAAGAAGGCCCATATATTCCTGACAAGCATATTAAAATTTCTGAGTATTTTCAAGAGCTGATTTCTTAAGAAAGTCTGAGGTGAGCGGGTTGGCTTTAAACACTGTCTGTTTCCTTTAACTCCTTAACTCCTTGAAACCAGGACGGATTAGGCAGGTTGGAGCAGCAAGTCTCATTCAACCCTGGCTATGTGCTGTGACACGTGCACTGATGACGACCCTGTACCCATATTCCAGAACTTCATCTGGAGCTTTTAAAAATACATGTTTCTGGGGCTTCCCTGGTGGCACAGTGGTTGAGAGTCCGCCTGCCGATGCAGGGGACACGGGTTCGTGCCCCGGTCCGGGAAGATCCCACATGCCGTGGAGCGGCTGGGCCCGTGAGCCATGGCCGCTGGGCCTGCGCGTCCGGAGCCTGTGCTCCGCAACGGGAGAGGCCACAACAGTGAGAGGCCCGCGGACCGCAAAAAAAAAAAAAAAATACATGTTTCTAAATATGTTGAGTCCAGATCTCATGGAGAGGAGTTCAGACATCTGTCCTCAAAAGCTTCTAGTCATTCTGATGCATAGGAGAAAGTCACTCCCTTTACAATGGAGGCACCAAAGCTGCAGGAGGAGAGGGATAAGGAATCCTTAGCAAGTTTGTTGAGAGCCTGCTGTGAGTTCGGTACTTAACTATACTGGGCATGTTTTATTTCTCAAATAGAAGTTGGTTATGATAGAACATGCATTAAGACCTGTCTTTTAATTATTTTTTTAAAAAAATATTTATGTATTTGGCTGTGCCGGGTGTTAGTTGTGGGATCGTTTATTTGCGACATGCGGGATCTAGTTCCCTGACCAGGCATTGAACCCTGCCCCCCTGCATTGGGAGCATGGAGTCTTAACCACTGGACCACCAGGGAAGTCCCAGGACCTGTGTTTTAATTCTTCTTTTATTTTTAAAAATTGTTTATTTTTATTTATTTATTAAATTTTAGTGGGTTGAGTTCCTTTTTTTTAATATATGATTTATTTATTTATTTATTTTTGGCTGCACATGGGCTTTCTCTAGTTGTGGTGAGCGGGGCCTACACTTCATTGTGGTGCACGGACTTCTCATTGTGGTGGCTTCTCTTGTTGTGGAGCACGGGCTCTAGGAGCATGGGCTGCAGTAGTTGTGGCTCGTGGGCTCTAGAGTGCAGGCTCAGTAGTTGTGGCGCACGGGCTTAGTTGATCCGCAGCATGTGGGATCTTCCCGGACCAGGGCTCGAACCCGTGTCCCCTGCATTGGCAGGCAGATTCTTAACCACTGGGCCACAAGGGAAGTCTGTGTTTTAACTCTTTAAAAAAAATCACCTGCATGTCAAATTCAAGTAGCTTGCTTTGTCCAGCCTTTTAATTTTCATTTTACTTAATTTTTTGAAGCAGTGAGACTATAAATTTTTTCTTCCAGTTTTATTGAGATATAATTGACACACAGCACTGTATAACTTTAAAGTGAACAGCATAATGATTTGACTCACATACATCATGAACTGATGACCACAATAAGTTTAGCTCATCCATCATCTCATACAGATATAAAAGAAAAGGAAAAACAAAAATATTTTTTCCTTGTGATCAGCACTCTTAAGGCTTACTTTCTTAACAACCTCCATTTAAAACGTACAGCAGTGTTAATTATACTTATGTTTCACATCACATCCCTAGTACTTATTTATCTTATAGCTGGAAGTTTGTACCTTTTGACCACCTTCATCCAATTCCCCCTCCTCCCAACCCCTACATGTCCAGCCTTTTTAAATTTTGTTTTTGAAATCAGTTTGGATCTTGGATTATTTTGACTATATTTGTCTTCCTAATGATGTTTCTTAATTTTACTCAGAAATGAGTTGCCTGAGTGGATAGAGTTTAATAAAACTCTGATAAACTAAAAAGTGAGTGCTTATGAGTGTATTGTTGAAGTTGAGAACTTTTTACTTTACCAAATGGATGTTGTGTATCTAATAATTAAGTGCTGGGACTTTAAGACAATCTCTTGGGCCTATATCCTGATGGAATAGCTGTGTGAAACCAGGGAAGTGAGTTAACTTTTCTGAACCTCAGTTTCTCCTTCTACAAAAGGGAAATGTCTTACCTTGAGTTTTTCCAGCAGCTGACTTTGAGACAGGAATTTCAGTGCAAGAACTTTATTTGAAAAGTAGAGGGGGAAAAAAAAGGTTCGAATGAGTAAAAGTGAGACAGGGAAGAGAAGGTGGCCAACAAAATGTGTGTTCGGGGGCAGTTAGCATGCGAGCCTTGGAGCTGAAGCTCACTGGGGAAATTTTGGGAATCAGTGCAGTTACCTTATAAGGTCGGGGGCTATGGTTGTGGGGGGCAAGATATCAACTCTTGTCAGTCTTTGGCAGAAGGCTGCTCCACGGAGAGTTAATTCCTGCCTGCTAGCCTGTCACACAAGCTAGTACTGTGGGTTTCAGCAGCCGGAGAAAGCCCTTGAGTACTGGTTAAAGAAATACAGTTGCTGGGGATTGGAAGTTGGACAGTGTGCACTGAAAGAGTAAGTAGAAGGGAATATGGATGGGACAGCAACAGACCTTATTTCACAGGGTTATTGGGAAAACAGAATGAAGCAATGCATATCAAACACTTAAAACATACTGAATACTCAATGTGTCTGTCCTTCAACCTCAGACTGCTTATGAAGCTTTATATATTAATTTTCTTAAATCTCTAGTGGTTGCTTTCTTATAATCATCACCCTCAACTTAAAATTTTTTTTTGGCTGTGCATGCAGCATGCAGGATCTTAGTTCCCCAAACAGGGATTGAACCTGTGCCCCCTGTGTTGGGAGCACGAAGTCTCAACCACTGGACCGCTAGGGAAGTCCCAACTTAAATATTTTTGTAACAACACAATAAATGATTGATTATTTAAAGTACAATCTTTAAGAGTCAAACAATACAACTATTCCCATAATTATAATCTCTCCCTATTGGCATATTAAAGTGATAATATAGTCATGAAAATTACCACATTTTTCCTCTTTTTGTACTTTCCAAGACCTGGCTGTTTAAGAAAATAAAAAAAAAGTTTTAAATGTGTTCTTGCTACTGTCATATGACAAAGTCAATGTAACAGTGAAAGAATAAGCTGTGTTCCATTCTGTCTCATATATCAACAAAATTGCCCCGAGTTCAGACATGCTGCTGTGTGAGATAGTTGATGATAATATGGATCTGCAGAATACAGCTGTGTTCCCAGATTACAGTTCAGTTTATGGCAAATCGTAGTTACATTTGTAAGGAGAGGTAAAATGGTATGAAAGATATTGATAGGAAATACATAACAGTAAGGACTTTTTTTAACTGTCCATCTTGAGCTATCAAGAGTTTCAAAAGACATTGTTTGATCCGTTATTGCTCGACAAAGCTCTAAAAGCAAAGAATAACAGTCTTTCTTTCAGATCCTTGACAAGACATATAACTACCTAAAAGCCAAGCTACTAGATAATGTGGATTTTATGGCATGGCTATCTCCATTATTGTCAGGAATCTTGCTTTACATGTCCAAAATACGGAGGAAGTTTATCTGGTCTGTCTACAAGCTAGATGACGGTTTCAACAGAGCTTTAAGCTAGAAAAGCTTCTACTGTTATCATCTGTTCCTTGGATCTAAGCAGTGACAACGACTTTGGAAGCTTTCAGATCTCTGCTTCATCTTGCCCTAGGAGCAATGCTTCCTAAAGCTCATTGGTAGGGATGGAACTAAATTTCTCTAGTCCTAGTGAGAAGTTCCACTCTTTCTATTTCAATCTTCCTTGCCTCCTTACTAAACTTTTTCAGAAGAAAATTGGTGATGGTATTAGATATCTCTTTGGCATCAGTGGATGTTGGTCCACATTTCCACGAACAATGAAGAACAGAATATATGGAATCAGGTCCTTGTGTTCCTGTGGTTCTTTCTAGGAAGTCAAATAAATATACCAGTGTGGAAATAGGCAGGTGTCTGTCCCCAACCATAGCCAAATCCATTTCATATTCTGGAAACAATCTCAACACGAAGGCAGATAGCTATTGGTATAAAGTTTGGTCTAAAATGCTTGGAAGATCTTTGTAAAGCTAATGGATGTTACATTTAGTCACATGAATCCTGAATGGGATTAAGTGTTTAAGAAAGCATGGGAAGGTGTTGGGGAATTATCTTCTGTGTTCCTGAGATGAGCATAGGGAAAG
>NW_006790911.1:2284546-2288030 GCF_000442215.2 Lipotes vexillifer | reverse complement strand
AGGGAAAGAAAAAGTGTTTTATTATCAACAAAGTTTACATGTACGAATTTGATGATTCAATGAGGAAAATACCTCCTGATTATCATTAGGCAGATGTTCTAAGATGTTGCTTTGCCATTTAAAAGAGACAAAATGTTAAAAATAAATATGCAGTTTGGTTTTTTTGAAAATAACTACCAAGATCAGATTTGAATATCCAAAGACAAATGTCCTGAGTATATGACTTATCCTCTGGCTAATGCATTATGTATACATGTCCTCATCCATCTCTAATCTAGAGCCTCAACTCCTTTCCCCTCGTGTCATTTACTTGTACAATAAGTACCTAGAGTGCTTCTCTGATGTATGATGTGTTAGGAGTTGTATGTATAAAGAGCATCAACAAACACAGTTGTGCTCTTTAATCTGTAGATTTTTAAACAAGAAAGTACTATAATCAAATTTGTTTCAGAGCTATAACTTGCATGACCACACAGACTAATGATGCTGGCTAGGACTGAGAGAGTATGAGAAGGGGCTCCTGAAGTCCAGGGGTGAGATTATCAGCTCAAATTCAGATAATATCGGTGGAAATAGATTAGCGTGGACAGATTTGAATAGTATTTTTGTACTATAATCAATAGAACTTGGTGAGTGCTTTTACATGTTTAATGAGAAAGAGAAGTCATTTTTGCTTCCATTTTTCTAGAATAAACAAGAAATTATACATAACAGAGATGATCAAATTTTCTCTGTAGAAATTTCAGAGGAAAAAATAATGGACAGCATGTTCATATCTTAGTGCTTCTTGAGTCATGTTGGGGATCAAATAATGTATTATTTATGAGATCAATATATAAGTTGTAGAGCAACATATAAATATATAATTATCCTTGTGAATTGTTTTGCCAATTATGATTAACATAACTTTGTGCTTTATGGCTTACAAAATGCTTTAGTGTATATTATCTCATCTGACATCCCCTTGGTACCCATATAAATATGCCAACTTCTTTTCCACATTGTGTGTTTGTTCAAGCTGTTCTTTTTTCTGGGAATGCCTCAATGTACTCTTTTCCTGCTAACTCTACTTATCCTTAAATTCTTGGCTTAACTGTCTTCTCCAATCTCAATTGTGTCCTGTATACCCTACCATATATTTTCTATACAATGTATAGAAAAATATTTTTCTTTCAAAACTTACCACTACTTGTAATTATGTATTAATATGTGTGATTCTGTTGTTAATAGCCATCTCCTCTACTCCATAAAATTCATGAGGGAAATGTTTTGTCCCTCACTGTATCACCAGTTCCACAATGTCTGGCTCATAGTGAAAGGTAAATAAATACTTTTTTTAAAATGTGAAAAAATAATAATTTTACAGTTCCTCTTTGCATATGGAAGACATACTTCACTCCTTTCATCATGTTTGACTTTAGTTCCTCTCAGCGTTTTGGCAGCTTCATTATTATTAATACCATACTATATTATAATTTTTCTAGGTCCACTAGAGCATGAATCCCTTGAGAAAATTTGTTCACGTCCAGTTCATCTTTGCATTCCATCCCTTAGTTCAGGGGATAAAACAGAGTCAGTACATAGTTTGTACTGAATGGCTCATTGAGACCCATAAGGAAATTATGTGCCCAGACTTAAAGTGAAGGAGACTTAGGTGCTTATATTAAAGTGTTGCCCTGATGGGCAGGCGTCTAATTTAACACACACATCTAGGAACATGCTGGAACACTCTCTGGGGATGGAGACTGTTGGATGCCACCACTGGGATTTCCCTTTCCCCTGCTTCAGGGTACCATTATCTCCCAGAAGGGACCTTTCACGTGTATCTGATGTCCTGATCTTCATGGTTGCAGCCCAGGGGAACCTCTTGACAGCCTGACTCTGGAGGCCAGAGGTGATTGCCTCCCTGGTCTCATGGGACTGTAATAATCAGTGTCTCACCCAGAATGGAGGTCAAACCCTTGTGTGGCACCCTGATGTTTGTAGCAACAGCCAGGGGACTACATCACCTGGCTCTGGCAGCCAATGGGGCTTACACTTAGGGATCCCACAGGACTGAAACCAATGGAGAAAAAGTTCTTAAACAGCTATGACCCCCAAGGCACAAGAAGAGTTAAGAGACCCAGGAGCTCAGTCTTTCTGTGAGGGAGCCCTTTTAGCTAATTATCATGGCTACAGCCTGAGAGACAGTCTTCTAATTAAACAAACATCTAAAGGCTGATGGTTATTCTTTCCAGAGGCCTTGAAGGGTGGGCGCTATCTGCAGTCACCCTCTGCCATGCTCCAGAGCACCAGTATCTCCTGGAGGGGAGCTTTGATCACCCAACTCTGGTGGCCAGGGGTGGCTTGCATTCCTGGGTCCCATGGTACTATGGCAATCAGAAAGATGGTTCATGGCAGGCTGCCACCCCCAGGGCACTGTGCAGAAAACAGAATGGGGAACACCCACAGCCTTTCTGTGAAGGAGGCCTCTTCTTGTCCTGGAGCTTCAGTTTGAGGGGCAGGCTTCAGGTTTGGCACACATCTAGTGGACTATGGAGCTGCTCTCAAGGAATGTGTGCTGCGGATGCCATCTTGGCTCTCTCCCTCTGCCTCGCTCCTGCCTGCTGGTATCTCCCACAAAAGAGCTTATATGCTCATTTGGAGTTCTAATTTTTGCAACTGCTGCCCAGGGGACACTTCCAGAAAACCTGGCTCTTATGACCAGTGGGGCTTACACTTGCAGTCCCACTGGACTGTATTTATTTGCATACATTTAGAAGCTGCTGTCTGCAGGTCTGGCTTCCAAACAATGTGAACCTAGGTGCTGAGATCCTCCCCTTTGGGACACTGACAGGTCTTGGCACATCCTCAACTACTGGGAGCTGTTAAAAATATAATAGTCTGCTTGGACAAGCACAAAAGTTTGAAAGAAGACAGAGCTGGGGTAGGGTTCATCTCCATGAGACCACTCCTTTAAGACTTGGAGAGGTGCTTGTTTCATCTACTGTATAGAAACTAGCACAGAGAGTTAAGGAAAATGATGAAACAGAGGACTATGTTCAAAGTGAAAGAATAATATAAAATCTTCATGAAATGAAAATAAGTAATTTACCTGCGAAAGAGTTCAGAGTAATGTTTATAAAGATGTTCATCAAATGTGGGAGAAGAATGGAGGAACATAGTGAGAATTTCAACAAAGAGATGGAAAATATAAGAAAGCACTAAATAGAAGACACAGCTTAAGAATATAACTGAAATGAAAAATACCCTAGAGGAGCGGTTCAATAGTAGACTAGATGAAGCAGAAGAAAGGATCAGTCAAACACAAGGTGGTGGAATTCTGTCAGAGTAGTGAAAGGAAAAAAGAATGAAAAAATTGAAGAGAGCATAAGGGGCTTATGGGACAATATCAAATGGACTACAATCTCCATTATAGGGGTCCTAGAGGAGAAAAGACAGAGAAGGGGGCAGGAATCTTGTTTGAAGATATAATAGCTGGAAA
>NW_006790911.1:2267879-2284536 GCF_000442215.2 Lipotes vexillifer | reverse complement strand
AGGGAAAGAAACAGACATCCCGATCTAGGGAGCCCAGAGAGTTCCAAACAAGAGGAACTCAAACAGATCCACACCAAAACACATTGTAATTGAAATGTCAAGAGTTAAAGACAAGGAGAGAATATTAAAAGTACCAAGAGAAAAACAATTTGTTATGTACAAGGGAACCCCCATAAGAGTATCAGCAGATTTTTCATCAGAAACTTTGCAGGCTAGAAGGGAGTCCAATACAATATATTCAAAATGCTGAGAGGAAGAAAATCTTCCAACCAAGAATATTCTACCCAGCAATGTTATCATGCAGAATTTAAGTAGAGATAGTTTTCCAGATAAGCAAAAGCTAAAGTAGTTCATCACCAGTAAACTGGCTGTACATGAAAAGTTAAAGGGACTATTTTAAGCTTTAAAAAAAAGGTGCTAATTAGTTAAAAGAAAACATATATTTCACTGGAAAGGTAAATATATAGAAAATGCAGTGGATTAATCAGTTATAATGCTAGTATGAAGGTTAAAAGGCAAAAGTATAAAAATAACTCTGATTTTAATAACTGGCTAAGGAATACACAAGAAAAAAAGATGCAAATGTAACATCAAAAACATAAAACATGCCAGGGAGAGTAAAAATGTTCTAAAAGGGAAGTTCATAGCGATAAATGCCTACCTCAAAAGACAAGAAAAGTCCCAAACAACTTAAACTTATACCTCAAGGAGCTAGAAAAAGAACTAATAAAGCCCAATGTTAGTAGAAGGAAGGAAATAAAAAAGGTTAGAGCAGAAATAAATGAAATAGAGAGTAAAAGGACAATAAATAAGATAAATGAAGCTAAAAGCTTGTTCTTTGAAAAGATAAACAAAATTGACCAAAAAAAGCCTTTTAGCTAGACTAACCAAGAAAAAAGAGGACTCAAATAAATAAAATCAGAAATGAAAGAGGAGATATTACAACTGACACCACAGTAATACAAAAGACCATAATAGACTACTATGAACAATCATATACCAGCAGGTTGGACAACCTAGAAGAAATGAATAAAATCCTAGAAACATACAACCTATTAAGACTTAATCTTTAGGAAATAGATAATCTGAATAGACCAACTTTTGTTTGTTGGGAGATTTTGATTACTGATTCAATCTGCTTATTAGTAATCGGTTTCCCTCTGGGGACATTTGTCAATACTGGGAACATTCTTGGTCATCACAGTTTGGGAAAGGGCTAGAAGATAGATAGAAGCCAGGGATGCTGCTAAACATCCTACAATTATCAAGCCCAAAATGTCAATAGTGCCAAGGTTTTAAGGTAATTCAAGCTAATTCAATTTCACAAATATATGTTGAGCTACTATCATGTGCGAGACATGGGGAATATAGCAATAAACAAAAGTGATATGGTTGCTGTCCATAAGGAATAATGATATTTGTAATACTTGAATCTTATATAATGAGTCCTTTATAAATTAGTAAAAATCATAAAGTCATATTAATTAAAGAGAGGAGAAAGGTGAGCCTTAAAAATATGCTTTCTCTTTGATCTTTTAATTCTACTCATGAAAAATTTTAAGGGAATAATAAGAAATTTGCACAAAGATTTGTCTACAATATGTTTTAATGAATTATTATTTATAATAGTGGAAATTTGGAAACAAATGTGCAAAAGGAAGGTAAAATAAAGTGTGAACATTCAGTTGAAGCTTTAAAAATTCACATTTTTGAAAAATACTGATATGAAAAATATTCATTGTATAAAGTTAAATGAAAAGCAGATGACAAATCTCTAAGTATTGCATGAACCTAATTTTTAAACACAAACATGGGGAAAAACTAGCAGGAATTATGCCAAAATGAGTTATGAATGGCTCTCTCTATGCTGTTGTATTATGAGCAATTTTAATTTTTTTCTTTACAGGCTAGGTACTTTCCAAATCATATGAACACATATTATTTTTGTAATTAGAAAAAGAAACATGCCGTATTAATTACTACATGCAATGCCCTATATTAGTATAAAATCAAAGGAGATACAATTTCCCCCCCTTGAGGTACTTAAATATAAAATTTAGATAAATGAGTGATACATGTGTGGGAAGTTTATAAATAATAAGTACAAAGGTTAAAAAAAAAGATGAAAACAAACTTATTTTGAATATCTACTAGTCTGGCCCTGTGCTAGGTGCATTCACCAACATTATCACATTTCTTGGTACCAACAGTCCTGTGAGGCTGATATTATCACCATTTTAGTGATGGTGAAATTAAAGCTCATTGAGATTAAGTATCTTGTCCCAAGTCTTTTGTCTTTGACTCAGTAGTCTCTAGTGTTATGCCAGAATCCATGAAACTGTGCCAAGCGAACTTTTTAGCTTGCAAAAAGGTAAAATCCTAGACTCTTTTTAGTTCTTGGCATGTACATCCAGCAAGAAAGACTTACACAAAAATGTTTATTGTAGTTTAATTCATTATTAACACACATTTGGAAATGAACAAAATATCCAACAACAGGTGAATGGATAAACAAGTTCTGGTATTTTGTACAATAGAATACTACTTAGCAAAATAAAAGAATGAATTGCTGATACGCACAATAACTTGGATAAAAATTTCCCACATATGCTGACTAAAATAAGGCAGACGTGAAACAGCACATGCTGTATACTTCCATTTACATGAAATTCTGGAGTTAGCATAAGTAGTTTATGGTTATAGAAATGAGAACAGTGCTTGTGTCTGAGTGGCAGAGATTGATTGGGATAAGATAAGAGGGAAATTTCATAGGTGAGGGAGATCTTGATAGGAATACATATTCAACAGTCAAGATTTGTGTCATCCATACATTTCCTTGTCTGAATTTGCCTTTTCTAATATAATTTTTTTAGAAAAGGACAAACTGGCATTCAAAAAAAAAAGTGTATTTTCAAAGCTGATCAAACTGTACATGCAAGGTCTTCATACCTAACATATATAAATTATACTTTAGTAAATAACAAAAAAATTAAATATAACCAGTAGATGAATAAAAATGTGATATGGAAATTTGCAGACCAAACTAATTCAAGCCAACAATATAACATAAAGGAACAAGTGAAGAAGAAAATAGAGCATGTGTAAATAAAAAGCGTAAAATAGATAAGTCAAAATATATCAATAATAACAACTAATTCCTTTCAAAAGACAAAAGTTTCCAGATTAAGTGACATAAAATAAATCTGAAAAACAAGTGTTAAAATTCTAGTCATTAGGGCTTTGCTAAGAGGTACCCATAAAGCAATATGAAATCAAAAGTTTTATGGCTAAAGAATGGATAAACGTAACTAAGTAAAATGAATTCCTTATGGTACTATCAGGAAACAATATTTTTTTAAAAAAACATTTATTTATTTATTTTTATTTTTGGCTGCATTGAGTCTTAGCTGCAGCACGCAGGATCTGTGTTTGCAGCATGTAGGATCCTCCACTGGGGTGTGCGGGCTCCTCATTGCGGCGTGCAATCTCCAGAGCACATGGGCTCTGTAGTTGTGGCACGTGGGCTCTCTAGTTATGGCCTGTGTGCTCAATAGTTGCGGTGTGCAGGCTTGGTTGTCCTGTGGCATGTGGGATCTTAGTTCCCCGACCAGGAATCGAAACTGTGTCCCCTGCACTGGAAGGCGAATTTTTAACCACCAGACCACCAGGGAAATCCCTACAGTATTTTTTGTATGTATTTCCCATCTCCATGGATTTCCCAAAACTTGTGTGTTACAGGCTTTGGAACCAAATAGGAGATCAAAACAAATAAGAGATTTTTCTTGATGTGAACAGAAAAGTAAAATGGCCTAGTCCTGAGTTGAACAAATACAGGCAGGATAAATTTAAGAAGCCGTGAAGTCTTTGATGTGTGCCATGCTTGATAATTTTTAATCAGAATCACAGTTTGGGAGTACCTCAGTCAATACATCATTTTCTTTTTTACATGTTTTAGTTTATTTCTCTCTTTGTTATAGATCTATCTCATCTATAAGTCTCTGAATATGTTCAGAGAGTCTACCTCAGGCATTGAATGGTATTTTGGGCTAGATCAGATGTTCCCAAATGTTTTTCAGTTATGGTGTTCTTAGTGTCCCAGTAATTTTTCCATGTCACCCCGGGACCAAAAGAAGTAACCTACAAATCCTTTTTTAAGTCACTAGGTCCAAAAAATTTAATAAATATTTATACCCTCACAACTTAATATCCATTTTTTAAAAATAATAAAAATCATTAGAAAAAAATGTCAAAATTTTTATTCGTAAATAAGCACAATTAGTTATTCCTGGGACGTGTTGAGCACTGCACTTCTCAAACCTTGAAACCAGACTGGACACTGCCACCCTCTTCTGTTTCACGTAGGTTATACTGCAGTACTTCTTATCATCTCAACCCAGGAAACTCAACAGTTTCAAAAGGTATCTTGTCGCTCAAAGGAATTTAACATTATCTAAAGTTGAAACCGAAATGCCTTGAGCTAGTAATTCAAACTGCATCTGACAGTACTTGGAAGATAATGTGTTTACAATGAAAATTTTGAAGGTCCTCCCTACTAACCTTTTGATTTTGTGAGTTTGCTGCAATAGACCAGGGCACACTGGCCCTCAACATGGGAACAACAGGACCTCATGATTCGTAGGGCTTTTCCAATGGTAAAATGCTATAATTCTATGTTGGGAGAAGATTCTTACATAAGAAGATGATATTCTGTCTATAAAGCAAGCAGATTTAAAGACACCATAATGAAAAATATTGAAATGCAGCACATAGAAGAGTAAGCGATTTGAAGCCAGGCACCTATGGATTTGTATCCTGCATCCACTACTTACTATCTGGGGACCAGCCAGTCATTTGAATTCTCTAAGCCTCAGTTTCTTCAAGTGTAAAATTAAGATAATATTCTACATACCTCATTGCAGCATTGTGATGATGAAATGAGATAAAGCATGTAAAGCTCTCAACCAAATGCCTCATGCCTTGTATGTACTCAATAAATGTCAGTAAGTGTTAAAATGAGAATTTTTACCACTATTTGAGTCTGAAGAAATTTTTTTAAGATGATGAGTTTTTCATAAACAAATCACGTAGCCTATAATGTCAAGTATATCACTAAATGTAATTAGGAGATTAAAAGATAAAGCTTTACGAACTAGCTTAAAAAATATTAATCATTTTTCTGAGTACATTCTATCTTGCTTAAGAGCTTACCAACTTCTAAAAATTAAGTATGCATAAATCTCTACTTATTCATGAAAGTATAACCCCCAAACTATATTTATTCTGTTTTTCAGGTTGTCCAGAAAATTGAAATATGGTGAGGTCCTCAGAAATTATAAACAGCATTAGTGACTTGTTTTTGACAATTTTTAAAATCCATATTACCAAATTAATTGCATGGTTTAATAATAAAAATGTATTTAATAATAAAAATTCATATTTAATACAGCTTTTCATTCATCAATATAAAGGATAAAAGATAGAATCTCCTGAATCTTTCTTTTTTTCCCCAGTTAAGCTTATTGCCAGTTTCTGAAGCTTTCCACCCTGTGCCTGTCAAACAATTTTTTTCTCAATATGAGCAAAATAGATATTGAAAACTAAGGTAGAGTATTTTTATTCTTGCTTGTAGAAACTTATATGACTGAGGCTGGGGGAAGAAGCCAGACAGAACTAAAAGGAAGGACCTGGCCAAAATGTAAGAGGTGGAAAGGACAGTCATCATATAGAGACTCAACACTGAGCAGTCAATCAGTGCAGACCCTCCCTGTAATCTATTGTCTGTGTTCCACTCACTTTGCAGCAATCTTAGACTTTTTTACACCAACCTGGGTGTAGAAATGTTTTAGGTGGGGATGAAGCATGAAAAGGAAAACTCTACTCTTGACCAAGGTAGAAATAAACAGAGCCAGTCAGGCATTTCTTTCAGCCTGAACAATGGTGAACACACTGCCAATGTTAAGATCTTCCTATAAGGTCATTGGTTTCAAGCAACATTACAAGTTCAAGGAAATTCTGAAAAATTCTTGAAAACTAAAGCATTTTTTATCTTTGTTTCTGAAAGCAGAGAAGAACCTGGAGAGGCAGGGAATGAAGGAGGGAGAGAATGAGAGAGAGAAAGGGAGAGAGAGAGAGAGAGAGAGAGAGAGAGAGGAAGAATCAAACTACACCAATATTACAGATACATATTCTAGGGTAAAAGAGAAAACTTGTTATACTGGCTTTTCTCATTTTTATCAGTTTGCAAATAATTTGTGGTAGTTGTGCTCTGGTTGAAGAGCTGAGAGTTTAAGAGTTTAAATAGTAACTTAAAAAATCTTTCAGTCAAATCATAACTGCTAGATAAGTTTCAGATCTGACTGAAAGAGTAGAGTTATTAATTATGTTTGATTATCTTCGTGGCTGTGTGATATATATTTACTACAGGCCTCAAGCACATGCTATTCATTGAGCAGAACTGTTTCTGTGAACTCTGACTTCATAGGATCTAAAGGGAGACAACAAAGTGCTGGACCAGAGCCAGTCAGCAGCCCAGTAGCAGCTTCTGTTCATCTGGTGGGGCAGGGACTGTGCAATTATAGTGAAGGGATCACCTCAAATAGAGGAGACAGAAGACACTTATAGGACTGAATGAAAGCAATCTTCACACTTAAACACAGGAAAGTGGAAAACAATAGTAATGGACCGGAATGAACTAATATTCTTGGCATGAGATCATTGGAATGAGAGCCCAGAAAAAGAAAATAACTGCACACCCAAAGGAAAAGCAACAGTATCCCAGGAGGAATCTAGCTCTTTCTAAAATCTTGAAGAATTTACATATTTTCTGTGCATTTCCTCTACCTCTGCTTTCTGAATTGTCCTCTAAAGGGAGATTTTTTCCCTCCTTCTCTCCCCACTTCTACCATGGGACAACACAGAAGCAAAAATAATGGCATGACTCTGCATCTATCAAAGATGAGCAGGCATACCTGAAAATAAGCAAAATTGAACACTTAGAAATCAAAAATACAGTCAGTGAAATTAAAGCTAAGTTTATAGCATAACACTTTAAGAAGAGAATTAATGAAGCCAGAAGATATAAGTTAAGAAATCATGTAACTGGTACACACGGGGACAAAGTGATGGAAAAGTACAAAAGAGAGATTAAGAGACATGGAAGATAGAATGAACTAGTCCAACATATATCTAATCAAAGTTCTGGAAAAATACTAGATTAAACAAAAGCAATATTTAAATGGATAATGGCTAAGAATTTCATGGGTACTAATGAACGCATTCTGAGGAGCACCAACAAATCCCAAATAGAATAAATTATCACATGTAGGTACAAAATTAGAAAAACTGCAGAGCACCAAATAAAATAGCAGATCTTTAGAAAAGCAGAGAGAAGAGATGGATTATGAACAAAGGAATGGTAACTAGATTAATATTTGACTTCTGAATAGGAGCCAGAAGCCACTAGAATAACATCTTCAAAATGCTGAAAGCTTCTTTCAACCTAGCATCATATGCAGCAAAGATGTCTTTCAAAGAAAGCCAAATTAAAGGCATTTTCATGTAGTGAGCGCTTTACCGCAACAGATTCTCCCTGAAATAACATCTGAAGGGTAGACTTCAAGAATGGAAAAGATGCTAGAGAAAAGGTCTTAGATGTATTTAAAAATGGGGCACAAAGGAAGGTAATTCGAGAGGGTTTCCAGGAAGCTTCAACAATCCCAGTAACATCCTATTTCATTATATTGTTACTTACTCTATATTATAAATATATATGTTACATATATCCTTTTATGTACCAAGTGTTTCATAGTGTTAAAAATTGATGAAAAACCCCATATGGTCCCTCTAGGAAAAAGAAATATAGTAGCATAAGAGAAAGAGGAACATATTATCCTGAAAATCCAGGGAAATCACAGCTCTGGAAAAATGATTTATGAGAGGAAGCAAAAGAAACTTTTAGACAACTGTTTGGCTTCCGCAAAAAAGATTCAAGTAGTTGTCTAGTTGTCATCCCTAAGAAATATGGGTATCAGGTGTATGTAAGGAACAGGCTGAGGAGGAGATAACGGCATGCTGTGTGAAAATAAGAAGCTGGGAATAAAAGGGAGGTGCATGGAAAGATGACTAATCCAATAGAAATAACAGAACCGGCCCTGCTAAAACACTGCTGCAGAAAATTGCATCTGTGTGCAGAAGGAAAATCTCAAAGTTCTCTTAGAATAAGGGATAAAATAAGGCGAAGTAGGTGATGAAAGGCCAATAAACATGAAAAACAGAACAAGGATACAACTGAAGAAGTGTAGATAGTGCTGAGGAGGAAAGCGGATAGTAGGAAAGCAGGCTTGTTGGGCTCCTCCTCTCCTAGGCCCTGGGCTAACAGGCACATGTCAGATCCCTTCCTGGATGCTAACATCTTAGTTTATCCTTATCTCCCCAATCACAGAAGAGGAGATTGGGCTTCAAAGAAGCTGTGTGCTAAAAATCACATGCTTGGAATTTGAACCCGGGTTTTTCTCATTCAAATGTTTGAATCGTTTATTTTTTCCAGTATTATTAAGAAACTTAAAATTCAGGTTAACTTACTTTGAGAAGAGGCATTTTAAAATTCATAACAGATAAAATATCAGTGAGGCTAAAACATAGAGTATAGACCTGTGGTTGCCAAGGGGGAGGGGAGATGGGGGAGGGATGGAGTATGGAGTTTGGGATTAGCAGATGCAAACTATTATAAATAGAATGGAAAAACAACAAGGTCCTTCTGTGTAGCACAGGGAACTATATTCAATATCCTGTGATAAACCATAATGGAAAAGAATATAAAAAAATAATGTATATATAACTGAATCACTTTGCTGTACAGCAGAAATTAACACAACATTGTAAATCAATTATACTTCAGTAAAAAAAATCAGTGGGCTAAAATAGTATTAAAACTTTATATTCCAAATAATACAGCATAGAAAAATTAAATATACATGAATACAAATATATCCTACAGATCAAAGGAGAAAATGAGTAAGGACACCAATATAATCTGAGTGTGAATGCATATCTCTAAAATCAAATCAACAGCTATTGAATTCATCAGAATTGCCAAAGAATAAAAGCCACATGCATAGTTTAATCTTAGAATATATATAACATGTTATTTAAATATGTCAAAGGAGAAAATGCATTGTAACATATCATTTATATAAACCACAGAAATTCAATTACAAGGTAATCTCAGTTGTACCCTAAAGGCATTTAACAACCTTAAAAAGTCTAATAAAATGATTTATTAAATGAGAATGTACTTACTTCTTTTATATAATGAATATTTTTCTAACTAACCAGCAGCCTAATTACATTTAAGGTTAAAATGCTAAAATCGTTCCAATAAAATCAAGAAGCAAGGTGCCCAGATCTATTTTAAATTATTCTGTAATTGTAGCCAATTCAATAAGTATTAAGTGTTAAGAAATACATTTTTGGAAAGCGTACAGATTTATGATTATACACAGATGGTAGGATTACTAATTGCACAAAAAGAAAAAACACTTCTCCCTTCTAATGCAACTAATTGGAATGTTTTGTATTTCTTAATATTTGCATGGTGCAGGGAAATGGGCCGTCATAGGCCATGTGTGCTCATGGGGAGGGACATTTCTGAAAAAAAATTAGTAATTTAAACTAAGAGACTTGTGATTGTTAACTACTAGAATTTTATCCTAAAAATAGCTAGATATGTGCAAAATATGTATGTTTAAAGATGATTACGATGTTAATAGTCTAGTATTGCAAAATTGTAATATTTCTAATTGTCCAACTAAATAAGAATGTTTAATTAAAATGGTCAACTATACATTCATTAAATTTGGATTCTGAAAGATGACAAATGGCATAGAATGTTAACATGTTAGCTGCAAAATGTATATATTATTTTTATATTCTGAAAAATATAATTTGGAAATAAAAATTTAAAAGACCCTCTATATACATTGTGATCACTACAGAAGAAAAGACTGGTGCTAAACTTAACATTTATTAGCTTTTTTTTTTTTTGACCACCCCACGCAGCTTGCAGGATCCCCAGCCAGGGATTGAACCCGTGCCCCCTGCCGTGAAAGGTCCAGTCTTAACCACTGGACCACCAGGGAAGTCCCATTTATTAGCTTTCAATGCTAAGATTACAGGTGATTTTTATGTCCTTCTTTAAGTATTATGTATGTATGTATTATGTATTTCTGTATTCAGTTCAAATGGGAGATAGGATTGGGGTGGAGAGAGGAGAGAGAGAGAGAAAGAGAGAGAGAGAGAAACAGAGAAATGGGTAGGGGAGGGGAAGGGAGGAGCGGAGAGAGAGAAGAATGAATCACTTCCCAAACCAGAACTAATACTTGATTAAAATCATACCATCAGAAAGGAATAAAGGGTGAACGAGGGAAGGTTGCTGGGTGACAGAAGCAGAGAGAAGGGAGGACCTGTTGGTGCTGTCGGTTCATGCACTCTCCAGGGAAGAGTGTCTTGATAAGATAGCATGGTTATTTGATTGACCTATTGAGAAACAGGGCACGTGATATTATATGGTCCTAAGATCCAAAAGCTATTAAACATCAAATTATATAACAAAAGCCTGGGTCGTATTAAATTTCCTGAATTTAGTATGGTGGGCCTCCTGACAGCTAAACAGCTGGCCTATCCTAGGGACAGCCTGACCTCAACTTGTTGACGCCAATGAAAACTTTATCATGTAAATTATCTGAAGTTAATTCTCACAATACTTGGAAAGTACGATATGCTTGTCATCATTTTGTAAATGTGGAAACTGCAGATAAAAATGGACTTTGCCCAGGATCATACAGAAATGAAACGGTGAATCTGGTATTTGAACCCAGGTCTCCTCTCTCTCTCTCTCTCTCTCTCTCTCTCTCTCTCTCTCTCTCTCCATCTCTCTCTCTCTCTCTCTCTCCGGTGAATCTGGTATTTGAACCCAGGTCTCCTCTCTCTCTCTCTCTCTCTCTCTCTCTCTCTCTCTCTCTCTCTCCATCCCTCCCTCTCTCTCTCTCTCCAAAAGCCCATGCTCCCTAGTGCTTACTTGCTGTCAGCCACATGTTAGCCACTCATCTCTAATCCTAAAACTAGCACCACAAGGTAGGGATTATTAAAAAGACAAACAAACAACACCCTGTGTTCTCTTCAGTCTGTCCTAGCTCTAAAACATTTATTTATCTGATTTTGGGGAGGTTAGCCATCGCAAAGCTGACACCGCCATCTAAGTGTTCTCAAATTGTTTTGAGAACAAACACATGCAATCCACAAACAAGTATGCTCAAGTGCAAAGGAATTATTTAATGTGACTTGAAGTTTATATGGAAAGCTCCTTGAATGGGAACTCTCTTGAGACAGGCTTTGAGAGAGGGTTTGGCTTAATGTGCCAAATATTAACCAGAAAAGGAGCTAGAGAAGCACACCTGAAGGGACAGGAGTAGGAAACAGCAAAACGATGTGTTCTTTAGGGTAAATATAACTATACAAGATTATAAAGGGAAATGAAACTCAGTAGATCAGTTAATGGGAGACTTTTTAAAATAAGGGCCTAAGGAGTTAGTATCTGACTTTATAGGCAATTGCCTTAAGGTTCAGCTCTGATTGCTGTCCCATATGTAAAATTGATGTTTGATATTTTCTTTTCCTTTGCAAGTCAAAATAGCACTTTATCATGTTTCTCTCTATATTAATTCAAAACATTACCCAATAAAAATCAGTGTTTTATTGCTCATTTTGAGACTTTTTCATTGAAACTTTAGGTGCAGGTGTGAGGTTTTTTCCTCCACATATTAAGGACTATTGAATTCAGACCACACAAAAAATCAGGTGGCTGTGACAAAGCTGAAAGCTCCATAGGTTCCCAGAAAAAAATGTTCATTTCAGTTACTTTGAAGTAATATCACAAGATCATTTTAATTGGCTAGTTTTCTTTTCCCCCTATGGTTCTTTTGGATTCAGTCTCCAAGAAAGTATATGTAAATCTGTATGTGTTTTATTGAAACATAGGTGGAATTAAGGAAATGACACTTTATGTATTTCTTCAGCTATATGTCCTTTGGCACATTACTTAATCTCTTTGAACCCCAGTTTCACCGTATGTAAATTGGAGTTTAGTTTTAGGATTAAAAATGATGCATATTAAACTGCAAAGGTATACTTACCATAGGGTAGGTCGTGAGCAGCATAGCAATTGTTAACCATTTATGGGCCAATTCTCAACTGGCTTGCAATATGTTAGAGAAGGTGAGCCTTTGCTAATAGAGATGGGTTCAAATATTGGATTCACCACTTAATTCTGTGTGATCCTAGATAACTTTATCTCAGATTTTCAGTTTCTAAATGAATAAAGTGCCCACTTTGGCCAGACGGATTAAAACTAGGCTCACGTTAGAGTGCTTAACAATTTAATATTTTCTACATTATATCATGCCGACGTCAACAGTATCTAATCTCAGTGAATGTACATCTGTGAGATAAATTTGTATGACTAATGGTACTTGCTTAAATAGATCAGACTTCAAGCCTTTAATTCCAGGTTTACTTTTCTCTCACTTTTTGAGTGCACAAGAATTAGCACACATCTGGCATGAAAATTCCCACTAAAGAATCATAGGGTAAAAAAGCTCGTCAATTAAAATGACATTGTGGTATTACCTCAACGTAATTGTGATAGAAAATTTGAACAGATAGGGTTATCTGCAAGCCACTATTTGCAGTTTTATTAACCTACAAAATTAACCACAACACATTGTAAACTTCTCAATGGTAGCAATTATGTCATCTATTTTCCCTTTGGAACGGAGGAACTGTTCCTTATACTATATCTGTATAATCTGTGGCATGTGGTAGATTCTGAGTGTAGAGTTAGCGATAAATAAATGATAGTGAAAGAATGATTTGATAACATTAGTTTTAGGTCTGTCAAACCTGATTTTGAATCCTCAGATCTTAGATTTCCCGAACTAACCTTAGTTATAAATGCAAACAAATGTAGATTTTAAAGGGAAGATTTGTATCTTCGGGGTGAAACAAGCAAATGAAACAGCAAGACTTCTAACACAATTTACATACCATAATTATTTATTCATGTAGAGATGAAAGTACCTTCAAATACCGTGCATAGCTCTTTCCAACACTTCTATTTTCACTGTGTTTGAGCATAAAAGTCGATTTTGCAAACATAAGATTTTCCTTTGCCTGCACTAGAACTTCATTTCTTATTCATGTTTCAAAAAGAACAAAAACGCCAAACCTTCCTTTTTGAAAGCCATTTTTCAAGGAAATGACAAATTCAGTGTTTTGGGGAGTTTCTGCACTCAGTATTAAACTATGACATGCTTTCTTGAAATATAGCACATTTTCTGTGTGCTACATTGGACAAGAATCCAAATAGGTATTATATTACACCTACTGAAATTTTACTTTGCTATTTCAACTACATGAGAGGGTTTACTTCTGTGATTTGTTTAATTAATAGTGTTTATCAACAATTATTTCTTACACTGGACCAGTCCCGGTTTTTAATGAGTCTTTCTTGGGGATATTTTGGAATGTAATCATTACTGTCTCTTTTGATTTAAGATCTACAGGTGAGGAATTTTAGCGATAGCCTTATCACTTCTTAAGTCATGTAGGGGAGGAAAAAAAAATTTCCCTCTACCCTTCTAGGTTCTTGGCTGAAACCCACGTGTAATGAAAGACAGATAAAGAACAGGAGGGCGGGGAGGAAGCAGAAGTGTATTATTATTATTATTTTTTAAGGACAGCTTTTAATTTTTTTTCCATACCCCCTGCAGTGGAAGCGTGGAGTCTTAACCACTGGTCTGCCAGGGAAGTCCTTTTTATTTTTATTTATTGATTTATTTTATTTTATGTATATTTTACCACAGTATTTTTTTTTTGGTTTTCCAAAACACTTTTTTAAATTTTTATTTTATTTATTTTTTTATACAGCAGGTTCTTATAAGTTATCTGTTTTATACCCATCAGTGTATATATGTCAGTCCCAAACTCCCAGTTCATCCCACCACCACCCCCACCTGCCACTGCTTTCCCTCCTTGATGTCCATATGTTTGTTCTCTACATCTGTTTCTCAATTTCTGCCTTGCAGACCTGTTCATCTGTACCATTTTTTTGGTTCCAGATATATGCGTTAATATACTAAATTTGTTTTTCTCTTTCTGACTTACTTCATTCTGTGTAACAGTCTCTAGATTCATCCACGTCTCTACAAATGACCCAATTTTGTTCCTTTTTATGGCTGAGTAATATTCCATTGTGTATATGTACCACTTCTTCTTTATCAATTCATCTGTCGATGGGCATTTATGTTGCTTCCATGACCTGGCTATTGTAAATAGTGCTGCAATGAACATTGGGGTGCATGTGCCTTTTTGAATTACAGTTTTCTCTGGGTATATGCCCAGTAGTGGGATTGCTGGGTCATATGGTAATTCTATTTTTAGTTTTTTAAGGAACCTCTATACATAAAGCTTCCTTTAGTTTTTAAGGAAACTCCACTATGGAGCTTTTTAAGTTCTCCATAGTGGCTGTATCAATTTATATTCCCACCAACAGTGCAAGAGGGTTCCCTTTTCTCCATACCCTCTCCAGCATTTGTTGTTTGTAGATTTTTTGATGATGGCCATTCTGACTGGTGTGAGGTGATACCTCATTGTAGTTTTGATTTGCATTTCTCTAATGATTAGTGATGTTGAACATCCTTTCATGTGTTTGTTGGCAATCTGAATATCTTCTTTGGAGAAATGTCTATTTGGGTCTTCCACCCATTTTTGGATTGGGTTGTTTCCTTTTTTGATGTTGAGCTCTATATGCTGCTTGTATATTTTGGAGATTAATCCTTTGTCAGTTGCTTCCTTTGCAAATATTTTTCTCCCATTCTGAGGATGTCTTTCCATCTTGTTTATGGTTTCCTTGGCTGTGCAAAAGCTTTTAAGTTTCATTAGGCTCCATTTGTTTATTTTTGTTTTTATTTCCATTACTCTAGGAGGTGGATCAAAAAAGATCTTGCTGTGATTTATGTCAGAGTTTTCTTCCTATGTTTTCCTCTAAGAGTTTTATAGTGTCCAGTCTTACACTTAGGTCTCTAATCCATTTTGAGTTTATTTTTGTGTATGGTGCTAGGGAGTGTTCTAATTTCATTCTTTTACATGTAGCTGTCCAGGTTTTGCAGCACCACTTATTGAAGAGCCTGTCTTTTCTGCATTGTATATCCTTGCCTCCTTTGTCATAGATGAGTTGACCATAGGTGTGTGGGTTTATCTCTGGGCTTTCTATCCTGTTCCATTGATCTATATTTCTGTTTCTGTGCCAGTACCATATTGTCTTGATTACTATAGCTTTGTAGTATAGCCTGAAGTCAGGGAGTCTGACTCCTCCAGCTCCATTTTTTTCCCCTCAAGACTGCTTCGGCTATTCAGGTCTTCTGTGTCCCCATACAAATTTTAAGATGTTTTGTTCTAGTTCTTTAAAATATGCCATTGGTAATATCATAGGGATTGCATTGAATCTGTAGATTGCTTTGGGTAGTATAGTCATTTTCACAATATTGATTCTTCCAATCCAAGAACATGGTATATATCTCCATCTGTTGGTATCATCTTTAATATCTTTCAACAGTGTCTTATAGTTTTCTGCATATAGGTCTTTTGTCTCCCAAGGTAGGTTTATTCCTAGGTATACTATTCTTTTTGTTGCAATGGTAAATGTGAGTGTTTCCTTAATTTCTCTTTCAGATTTTTCATCACTAGTGTTTAGGAACGGAAGAGATTTCTGTGCATTAATTTTGTATCCTGCAACTTTGCCAAATTCATTGATTAGCTCTAGTAGTTTTCTAGTGGCATCTTTAGGATTCTCTATG
Organism: Lipotes vexillifer; assembly: GCF_000442215.2. Classification (NCBI taxonomy): domain Eukaryota; kingdom Metazoa; phylum Chordata; class Mammalia; order Artiodactyla; family Lipotidae; genus Lipotes; species Lipotes vexillifer. Next base: position 2,268,628 of record NW_006790911.1, on the reverse strand, counting down.
TATAGTATCATGTCATCTGCAAACAGTGACAGTTTTACTTCTTCTTTTCCAATTTGTATTCCTTTTATTTCTTTTTCCTCTCCAACTGCCGTGGCTAGAATTTCTAAAACTATGTTGAATAATAGTGGTGAGAGTGGACATCCTTGTCTTGTTCCTGATCTTAGAGGAAATGCTTTCAGTTTTTCACCATTGAGAATGTTTGCTGTGGCTTTGTCATATATGGCCATTATTATGTTGAGGTAGTTTCCCCCTATGCCCACTTTCTGGAGAGTTTTTATCGTAAATGGATGGTGAATTTTGTCAAATGCTTTTTCTGCATCTATTGAAATGCTCATATGGTTTTTATTTTTCAATTTGTTAATATGGTGTATCACATTGATTGATTTGCGTATATTGAAGAACCCTTGCATCCCTGGGATAAACCCCACTTGATCATGGTGTATGATCCTTTTAATGTGTGGTTGGATTCTGTTTTCTAGTGTTTTGTTGAGGATTTTTGCATCTATATTCATCAGTGATATTGGTCTGTAATATTCTTTTTTTGTAGTATCTTTGTCTGGTTTTGGTATCAGGGTGATGGTGGCCTCATACAATGAGTTTGGGAGTGTTCCTTCCTCTGCAATTTTTTGGAAGAGTTTGAGAAGGATGGGTGTTAGCTCTTCTCTAAATGTTTGATAGAATTCACCTGTGAAGCCATCAGGTCCTGCACTTTTGTTTCTTGGAAGATTTTTTTTTTTTTTTTTTTTTGC
>NW_006790911.1:2237620-2267764 GCF_000442215.2 Lipotes vexillifer | reverse complement strand
TTGGAAGATTTTTAATCACAGTTTCAATTTCATTACTTGTGATTGGTCTGTTCATATTTTCTATTTCTTCCTGGTTCAGTCTTGGAAGGTTATACCTTTCTAAGAATTTGTCCATTTCTTCCAGGTTGTCCATTTTATTGGCATAGAGTTACTTGTAGTAGTCTCTTAGCATGCTTTGTATTTCTGCAGTTTCTGTTGTAACTTCTCCTTTTTCATTTCTAATTTTATTGATTTGAGTCCTCTCCCTCTTTTTCTTGATGAGTCTGGCTAATGGTTTATCAATTTTGTATATCTTCTCAAAGAACCAGATTTTAGTTTTATTGATCTTTGCTATTGTTTTCTTTGTTTCTATTTCATTTATTAATGCTCTGATCTTTATGATTCTTTTCCTTCTGCTAACTTTGGGTTTTGTTTGTTCCTCTTTCTCTATTTCCTTTAGATGTAAGGTTAGATTGTTTATTTGAGATTTTTCTTGTTTCTTGAGCTAGGCTTGTATAACTCTAAACTTCCCTCTTAGAACTGCTTTTGCTGCAACCCATAGGTATTGTATTGTCGTGTTTTCATTATCATTTGTCTCTAGGTATTTTCTGATTTCCTGTTTGATTTCTTCAGTGATCTCTTGGTTATTTAGTAACGTATTGTTTAGCCTGCATATGTTTGTGTTTTTTACATTTTTTTCCCTGTAATTGATTTCTAATCTCATAGCGTTGTGGTCATAAAAGATGCTTGATATGATTTCAATTTTCTTAAATTTACTGAGGCTTGATTTATGACCAAGATGTGATCTACCCTGGAGAATGTTCCATGCACACTTGAGAAGTGTAATCTGCTGTTTTTGGATGGAATGTCCTATAAATATCAATTAAATCTATCTGGTTGTCTATTGTGTCATTTAAAGCTTGTGTTTCCTTGTTAATTTTCTGTTTGGATGATCTGTCCATTGTTGTAAGTGAGGTGTTAAAGGCCCCCACTATTATTTTGTTACTGTCAATTTCCTCTTTTATAGCTGTCAGCAGTTGCCTTATGTATTGAGGTGCTCCTAGTTTGGGTGCATATATATTTATAATTGTTATATCTTCTTCTTGGATTGATCCCTTGATCACTATGTAGTGTCCTTCTTTGTCTCTTGTAACATTCTTTATTCTAAAGTCTATTTTATCTGATATGAGTATTGCTACTCCAGCTTTCTTTTGATTTCCATTTGCATGGAATATCTTTTTCCATCCCCTCACTTTCAGTCTGAATGTGTCCTTAGGTCTGAAGTGGGTCTGTTGTAGACAGTATATATATAGATCTTGTTTTTGTATCCATTCAGCAAGGCTGTGTCTTTTGGTTGGAGCATTTAATCCATTCACTTTTAAGGTAATTATTGATATGTATGTTCCTATTACCATTTTTTAAATTGTTTTGTGGGGTTTTATTTGTGGGTCTTTTTCTTCTCTTGTGTTTCCCACTTAGAGAAGTTCCTTTAGCATTTGTTGTAGAGCTGGTTTGGTGGTGCTGAATTCTCTTAGCTTTTGCTTGTCTGTAAAGCTTTTGATTTCTCCATCAAATCTGAATGAGGTCCTTGCTGGATAGAGTAATCTTGGTTGTAGGTTCTTCCCTTTCATCACTTTAAGTATATCATGCCACTCCCTTCTGGCTTGTAGAGTTTCTGCTGAGAAATCAGCTGTTATCCTTATGGGAGTTCCCTTGTATGTTATTTGTCATTTTTCCCTTGCTGCTTTCAATAATTTTTTGTCTTTAGTTTTTGCCAATTTGATTACTATGTGTCTCGGCATGTTTCTCCTTGGGTTTATCCTGTGTGGGACTCTCTGCACTTCCTGGAGTTGGGTGGCTATTTCCTTTCCCATGTTAGGGAAGTTTTTGACTATAATCTCTTCACATATTTTCCCAGGTCATTTCTCTCTCTCTTCTCCTTCTGGGACCCCTATAATGCAAATGTTGTTGCGTTTAATGTTGTCCCAGAGGTCTCTTAGGCTGTCTTCATTTCTTTTCATCCTTTTTTCTTTATTCTCTTCCTCAGCAGTGAATTCCACCATTCTGTCTTCCAGGTCACTTTTCTGTTCTTCTGCCTCAGTTATTCTGCTACTGATTCCTTCTAGTGTATTTTTCATTCAGTTATTGTGTTGCTCATCTCTGTTTGTTTGTTCTTTAATTCTTCTAGATCTTTGTTAAACATTTCTTGCATCTTCTCAATATTTGCCTCCATTCTTTTTCTGAGGTCCTGGATCATCTTCACTATCATTATTCTGAATTCTTTTTCTGGAAGGTTTCCTATCTCCACTTCATTTAGTTGTTTTTCTGGGGTTTTATTTTGTTCCTTCATCTGATACATAGCTCTCTGTCTTTTCATCTTGTCTATCTTTCTGTGAATGTGGTTTTTGTTCCACAGGCTGCAGGATTGTAGTTCTTCTTTCTCCTTCTGTATTTATTTTTTAAGGGCAGAAGTTTAGTAATATGTATACCTCCTGTATACATGGGAGATGCCCAAGAAAACTGAATAACTCTCTGAAATTGCCCAGCCACCACCTTAAATATCATTTCCAGCTAAAGACAAAAGAATGATGAGGCAGGTGTTTTGTGGGGAAGGCCAGTTATGGGCAGTGATCAGGAAAATCACAATAAACAAGGGTATGATGGTTATACAGATTTAACAAGGGTATGATGGTTACACAGATTTAAGTCCCTGCCTTCTCCACTGTTAAGAGTTTCTAGAAAATTGGTCCTCCTCCACTTCCTGGTACAGAGAAGAGACACCCTTAAAATTGAGAGTTCCCTTATAAATGTGTATTTCTCTTATAAAGGGATAGCTACTTGGTTTTCAGAGCTTTTCCTGTGTGTGCTGTTTCTTATAAATAACCTGCTCAAGATAATCCTTATGCCAAAGAGGCATATTTTGGGGTGGCAAATTCTAATCCCCTTCAGGTATCTGTTTTGAGCTCTGCTGTTATTGCATATATCACAAGGTTTGAATCATCTAGTTTCTGTCTGGCCAAGTTTTTTTTGTTTTGTTTTGTTTTTTGTTTTTTTGGCCACACACACGGCTTGTGGGATCTTAGTTCCCAGACCAGGGATCGAACCCAGGCCCCCCATGGTGAAAGTGTCGAGTCCTCACCAGTGGACTACCAGGAAATTCCCTTTGTAAGATTTTGTATGACTAAAGCCACTCCTGGCAATAATGTTTTTTAGACTCTTTTAACCAGAGTGAGTGAGACTTAAGTTTACATTTCAGATTCTTCAGTAATATTTTATATGAGGACTTTTTAATTTTAATAAAAAATAAATCAAGTTGTAAATGACTCTTGGTAGGTGAATAGTTAACTAAGTTGTACAATTATTTCATAAAACATCATTTTAAAATAATGTTTATTGCCATAGAGGAATGTTTATAACTCCCAAACATTAAAAGCATCATACTAAAATGTTAGTGAATCAAACACAGAGCATATTCCATGGCAAAAATAATTATTTGGCTGTTATGGCTCCTCTCCCTCAATTAATGGAGTTTATTCCAGAAGAAAGTAATGTGTCTTCAATAGCACTTTGCAAGTGTGTTTTCTGGAATACAAGTTCTGTTAAAGATTAACTGGTATTCTACTGCAAAATGGTTCTTTGACCAATAAATTTGAGAAATAAGCCAAACAATATTAAACAGGATATTTTATTGCAGGATTCTCTAGAACTTTTAGTATATTGGTAGTCATTTTGGACCTTAAAGAGAGAAAAACAGTTTATAATTTGATGAAATCCAATTATTTCACTTTTTTTCTTTCATAGTACTTTTTGTGTGCTAAGAAATCTTTACCTACCTCAAGATTGCAAAGCATTTCCTCCTATACTTTCCTCTGGAAGGTTTATACTTTTAACTTTTACACTTTGGTCTATGAACCATTTGTGTTAATTTTTATGAATGATGTTTGTTAGGGAAATAAAAATATTTTTTTTCCACTAAAAAGCTCAGTTGTTCCTATATCACTGGTCGAAAAGATTATCCTTTCACTCTCTTACCTTGGCATAATTGTCAAAACGAATTGGCCATGCATGTGTAAAGGTTTTCTGTACTCTTTATTCTGTTTCTTTGACTTTTTATCTTTATGCCATTACCACACTGCTTTGGTCTTCATAAGTTTATATTAAGTGTTGATATCTTGTAGTATAGATCCTCCAACACTGTTCTTTTTCAAGTGTTTTGCCTCTTCTAGGTCCTCTGTATTTGCATATCAATGTTCAAATTTGCTCATCAAGTTGTACAAGAAAGCCTGCTGGGATTGCCTGGAATCTGGAGAACTGACACCTTAACCACTTTGTATCTTCAAGTTAATGAATATGGCATTTGTCCCAACATTTAGGTGAAGGGAGCCTAAGAGTCAAAGGCTTCTTTTCTCAGGAATTCTTTGTTTTAGAAGCTGTGGAGGGTGGTTGTTAATTTAGAGGTAGCAGAGTACAGGGGTGAGGACTCAAGCTAGACTGCCTGAGGTCAGAGCCTTGCGGTGGGGCCTCTCAATTGCATGTGAATTGCATGCAAGTTGGGAAATTTCTCTGGGTCTTAGTTTCTCCATCAGTAAAATGGAGATAATAGCTGTTCATATATCATAGCATTGTTGTGAGGATTTAGTGAGCTAATATTTGTCTTAGTGGGCATCTGGGCACACCCTGTAGGAACTACAGAAGTAGTAGCTAGTATTGCTGCACCTCTGAGAAAGCAGTAACTTAAGAAGCTCTTGAAAACTCAAGTAATCTGTAAGAGGAAGAGTATTCCTCTATTGTTAGGCCCACCAAAAAGACAGAGGGGAGGAGCAACGCTGAGGTAAGACTTTAACCAAAATGGCAAATTCAGGGGTCCCGGGCTATGTTTTGCAAAGAGCAGAAGATCAGCTTGTTCTTGGCCTGTGATTTGTTCCTTAGGAGAACTATAAATAAGGTCACAGTCATGAACTTTGAACACTAAGTCAGATGAGCTAACTTTCAATGACTTCCACATAGTTTCCAAAGAAAACATTTATTTTAAAGACAACTAGCCAATTGGCTAACATTGTCTTTGGAATGAAAAATCAGATATTAAAAATTTATTCAAATATGATTTTATGGTTAATTTTTTTAATTCAAAGAAAAATTATTATGGTCACTTCTGTGAGGTTTAGTTAATTTTTACTTCTTTCCGCATGGTAATTTTATTAGTTACCTTTAGGCAGTTTCAAATTATTTCATCAATCTTGGTCTTTGTTTTTAATTTATACAGTGGAATTCACTTGTTCATTGGTGTGAGCAATTTTCAATATCTTGTCAAACAGCCTGTGGCAACTGAAAATACAAGTGGCATACATTAGATTTCTCTGTTTGAGGCAGTGCAACAAACACATGACGCTGAATACCCAACCTCAATAAATTGCAGGCATTTATATAACTAATTCAAAAATACTTTTTTTGGGGTAATTGCAAAAACAAATGGGAGGCAAGTAGTTGAGTAAAGTCTCTCTTATGGCCATCAGCAGTTTCAATTTCACTTTCTTGTCATTTATGTTATTTTATCTCCCCAATCTGACTAAATGCTTTATATATCATTCAGCCCATCTTGTTCCAGAACTTACATATATTAGAAGCTTGATCAATATCTGTAGGCCAATTTTATTCTTCTTATGTCTTCAGACTGTCATTTAAAGCTCGGCTCTATGAAGAAAATTCCCATCAGTTTCATAGCGTTGTGAAAACTTCTCCAATAGCTCAGAAAATTCACGGTGGCCACGTGTTAAAAGTGTGCTGTCAGACACTGATGTCTCTCAGCCCCAGGGACAGCTGGAGCCCCCAGGCTAGTGAGCCCCAGCTAAGAACAGCTTTTTCTAGTGCTCTTAGGCAGCCCAAGTGCAGCAGGATCTGGGAGTTAATGATGTAACCTCTGGCGGCAGTGATATTTGCCTCTGCTAGTTGGTGCTAAGTGAGGCCAATGACGGGTGGGCCTTACTATCTGGACAACTACTTTAGCCACCAGCTGCAGAGCACGCAGCATCTGTAAGGGGGCTGAAGGAGGTATGGGAGCTTATCTTGCGGGAGCCAAGAAGGACTGGACCAGTTCAAGCGGACGTGCAGACACAGATCCACTTCTCCATCATTCACTTCGATATTCACATATACACATAGTTTACCTTTGGGGCTGCTACATCTGTTGCAACAGAATCCAATCCAGCTGCAAGCCCAGTCTCACTCAGGATGCATCCTCCTTCTGCAAATCAGAGCTTCAGTGTATTGCTATGAAAAACTCTGATTGGATTTGAAATCATTCGCATTATCACAAGAAAATTCAACATTACATTGTCTTGCGCAGAAAGGAATGATTGCCTCATTTCTTTAAATATAATTTCCAGCTATGGTAAAGATTTGAATGGCTGTAAAAAAGTTTTTACATTTTCATCTCACTTATTTTATTGATCGTGACTATCTAGAGCTCAACTTTTTCATAAAAATGCAAAATGATTTTATGTGGAACTTTATGTATATTTAATATTTAAATCTCTTCAAATATTTTTAAATTTTATTTTAACATGTACGTAATACAAAGAAAAGTTAGTTAAATGTTTTACCAAGCTCCAGGGAGCCTTATTATTTCCGTGACATGACTGAAAAATTTGGGCAAGCAGCCTTCCGTTAGGGATTTTCAGCGATTCACACGTGTGCAAGGTTCTCCAAAGTGCTCCCAAAAACTGAAACCATTTCTGCAGGCTCTGAGGCACAAGGATCACTTAGCCTCAAAGAACTCAGTTCCTTCTTTTAACTGTAAAATCCTACAATAACAACATTTCACGTGGTCCCGTTGTAATGTTTTACACCGGACGACGCGCTAGGCTGGGAAAGTGGTCCACAGATAGGCACATTCGTTCATGTTCATTCACCCTCCGTGCCAACTACCTTGGACAAAGTAGTCGCCCAGGTGTCTTCCTCCCACGTTTTCTCTAGCAGGACTTCAGGGCCTTCCTTCTTTTAGGCCGTGGGGAGGGTCAAGGTCTGGAGTAGCCGCCCGTTCCGTCCGATCCAACGCATTTTTCCCTTTCCTCTGGCCAACTTGGTCACGCGCTGCTCCCAGGTCTCAGTCTCAGCCCGGGCAGCCTGGCGTGCCGTTCCCGGCGCCCGTGGATGCGGCAGGTGGACTCCGGGCCACCTCCTCGCGCCTTCCCTGCAGGTGCCGCAGGAGGGATAGGCCAAGTCCCGGGCCAGCGTCCCTGCGAGGCGGGGCCGGCGCTCCTAGACCTCCTCCCTCTGGCCCTGCAGGTTCTGAGATCCCGGGCTCGGCAGCGGCGGCCACCTCCCTGGGGGCGGGGAGCCAGGCCACCTGGGGCATTCGGCCAAGGGCTGCCTCCACCCGCCCCTCCCTCAGTCTCCGCTGGGGGTGTTTATCTTCGCCTCTCCTCTTTTCTCTTTCACTTTTCTTTTCGTTGGGAGTTGGGACTCCCTGGGTTCCAGGCGTCCAGGGGAACCCCAGCTGATTCGTTCTCGGCCGCAGAGGCCCGACGCCCGGGAAGGGAGCCGGACGACCGCGCCCGCCCCGCCGCGCCGCCCGCCGCTCCCGACTCTGTAGCCCGGACTCGATGGAGGTACAGAGCTTGGCTTCTCCGCTTTGGGAGGGGAGGTGCTGGTGGCTGAAAGGACGAGGGAACTCTCCCCGAAAGCCTTCGCCTCGGACTCCTCCCAGCTCCGGCCAGACGCACGCGTCTCCCCGCAACGGGCTACAGGCCGGGCCGCCCCGCCCTCTTCTGGGGAACTCTTGACCTCGACTTCGGTTTTCGGTGGCGCTCCGCGCGTAGGTATTTCTCCTTCTGACCCTTTATTGCTGTCGCGGGCTCTCCTCGCCATCCTCCGCTTCCAGCCGAGCACAGATTGCTCGTCCACTAGCGGATCCCCGCTCGGCTCCGCCGTCGGCTCCACCGACTCCGCGCCGGCCGGCGGAGGGCGAGGGACGCGCGCCTGGCCAGCCCAACCCAGCTGCGGGGTTCGGAGAAAGCGAGGTCCGGCGGCACAGAGCGCTGAGTTCTGCACCTCATCGAGCTCAGAAAGTTCAAGAAAGGTACCGCAGCTCCCGCTTCTTCCCTGCCCCCTCCCAAACTCCCCGCCGGCTGGTGCCAACTTGAGTGTGAGCCCCGCACATCTGACTCTATCTTTGTCAGTCAAATTACCCTCCTCTGCTTTGATCAGGACACTTAACCTTCCTTGGGAGAGGAATCTACAGGAATGGTTACCGTTTGACAATCAGGCCTCCGTTTATATTATTTCCAGAAAATCAGTGCTAGAAACTTGGAAGAAATGCAGGAGACTTGTACTGCCGTGAAATCCTTATTCAAAGTGGCTTTAAATGAAAATCCAGTTAATTTTGTCAGGTGTTATTGAGACTCTTGCAAGCGTATACAATGTATTTGAATTTAGCTTATAATATATTGAATTTAACTTGAATTTCTGTGCATTTAAAATTTTGTCATCTTCGAAGTATATGTAAGGCAAGATTAATTCTTCAGTGTTGCTTATAACAGATTCTTAAACAGGGTGAGTCAGAAGTTTAGAAACTGGAAGTGAAATGGTTGTCACTAGCTATCTCCATTATGTTTTTAAAAGCTACGGGTCTAATGTTATGACACTGGTAATGGTACCTCCTTGTAACTGATAGGCATTCTTATCTTGTCAGTGGGCTTCTAGAGGCTTCTTTGACTTGATTGAATAGAGGCTTCTTTGACTTGATTGAATAAACAGATCAGATCTAGGTGGATCAGATCAGATCTCCTGCTGTGCAGAGGTGGACTGTTCTGTGGAAAGCATCAGGGTACAATATACATTAAACTCCTGTCATTTTTATTAAAAAGCAGTGTGGTGGGCATGATAGACAGAGGGAGGAGATACAAAGGGAAGAACACAAGGATATAGAAAGGAAAGGACTGAAGACAAAGCAATAGCCATTTTAGATTTAAAAAGTGATGAAAAAATTTAAAATTTTACTTAATAAAGTTAAGAAGTTTAGAAAGTTCTGAAGGTTTGTTCTGGTTGTGTTTTAATGGCACATCCTTGTATTTCTTCCTCTGTTTTCTCATGTCAAAGTTTTGGTCAGACTCAGAACAGCCTTTCCAGCAGTATCATCTGCTCTATGACAGAGTGACAGAGGGGTTAGGTTGGCCGCTGGACTTCTGGTAGGCAGAGTGTTCCCATACTTTTGGGTTCACTGTTCTGTGCTAATTTGGAGTGGGAACTCCAGAACCTGATTTGAAGCTACAATTTCTGGAATTAGGATTTTCCTACAGGTTACCAGTGGGTTTAAGAAAAACAATTTGATGCTTTCCGTTTAAATCCATGAAATTAATATGTAAATGTCAACAGCTGTATCACAGGACATAATGTTTGTCAATGCAGTACACGTTTATAAACTTCTTTGAAGGATGGGAGAAAGCAGTGGTCTAAAATTTATTGAAATAGAGTTTGATAATTGAAGAACTTTAAATCCTAGAAGGTTCTCCATCTCAGGTTTGCTGGCTCTGGGTGGATTTCAGGGAGGCAGTGAATGAAGCTCTGAAGTTGTGTAAAGGGAATTTTTTCTGAGGAAAATAGCCATAACTCTAATGAGCTTTTTAAATGAGTCTCGAACCCTAAACAGTTTTTAAAACATTTTAAAACTTAGAAAACTGCCCTTTCTTCCTATCTCGCTTAGAGTTTACTCTTAAGTTGTATTCATTATGTAACTATTCTTTTGAAGGTTAGTTAATGATAGTACAGAGAGTACTGTTTTAGGTCCACAGCTTGAACTATGGGAAATAATATGAATCATAGCTAACACTTGTTGAATTCTTATTATGTACTGGATGTTGTTTCAAGTATGTGTTTATTTTTTAAAAATTATCATAATAAACTTATGTGGTGTAGGGACTGTATTTTATAACTGAAGAAACTGGAGCACAGAGTAGTAATTAAATAACTTTCCCAAAGTCACAGAGTGAGAAAGTGGTAGAGCTGGGGTTTGAACCCAGACAGATTTAAGAGCACCGATATTTATGAAGGGTGATATTATTTCCATAGAAATAGTTCCCACAGTTTGACCGTGACAATCAACCACTATTTCATTTTAATGCAGAGTGATATAATGATGGAACATTCATTTAAAGTTAATGCTTATATGGTACTTGTATAATTGACCTTATTAATTATATATTTAAAGATTATCTTTATGAGCAAATGATATTCACATGAGTGTCTGTGTTTGGTTCCTTGGCGAAAAAATTTTTTATGGTTCCTGAATGAAAACATTTGTCCAGTTTACATAGTTTTTGCTGATAGAGCTTGACAAATAGGCAAATGTGGATTGATCGATATGTCTGTATCTATCTATCTATCTATCTTTCTTTCTATCTATCTGTATATCCATCCATCCAAGTAAAAGGCTGGGATTCAGGGAGTGATCAGAAGACTCACATATCACAGTGGAAGTGGTGTAGTCAACTATTTGGGAAGTCCCCTTTTCAGAAGATTTTATGGTCTGAGGGTTGGCAAGAAGCCAACTTCTGTCTTTAACTCAATATTAGCTCTTTGATTTATTTACCCAGTGATTACAGATTACTTCATGAGACTGTTGAGGCTGAGCATTCCTTATGTGTTGGCTGCTATCCTATTTTATGGATTGGATGGAAAAATTCCATAGGAAAGTTGAGAGAACATTTGTGGGTTTTGCACATAGTGTTTACTCCTATTTAATGGTAATGTTACTAACTAACTATAATCAATTTCATATATATTTATGATTATTTATTAACTTGCTATATGTCAGGGAATGTTACACTTTTTCTAAAAAAAGTTATTCAGTGCTGGAATCAGAAATAGGAAATAAGAGGCTCTTTGATCTCAGTTCATTCCAATGATAGTATTTGTACACAATTTATATCAGGAGGCAGAGTATGTATACACATATATTTTCCAGTGTTTTATCCCGCTGCAAATCTAGTGGTGCTTGGCAGGTCATTTTTCGAAGCAGAGGACTATATATAGACCACATGAGAAGGAGTAAAAAAAGTCAATGAATGCCTATAGTAGGTGATCATATTCTAAGTTGTTTCTTTTCCAGATGCTGAAGGAGAGTGACAGAAAGTATTTTGTCAAGTAAAGGAATTGAAACCGAAAATGATCCCAGAAGAGGAAAATATTAGGGCTGTAAGGTTGGGGGTGGGGAGACTCTAAGGTTGTGACACACGAGCCCAGTGACATAGTCAGTGATCGCTGTATCACTGAAGTCTCCTTACTGGGCCTCCTGCTTATATGCCTTTGGATAAAAATTTGGGACAGGAACTATGTTGACCCTTGAACAACAGGAGTTTGAACTGTGAGGTCCACTTATACAAGGCTTTTTTTTTGACCGTAAATGCTATGGTGCTACAGGATCTGTGGTTGGTTGAATCTGTGATGCAGAACCACAGATACGGAAGGACTGCAGTACCCAGGGCCTGCTGAAAATCATAGCGGATTTTCCACTGAGCGCAGTGTTGGCGCCCCTGACCCTGCTATTGTTCAAGGGTTAGCTGTACCCTTGGCAAACTGTTAGCCCTGACTGCCAACATTTTCAAATAATATTTTTTAATTGAACGTCTTAGTTAGATATTTTACAATATGTTTTCCCAACTTTTTTGCTCTCCTTACTCCTCAGCACCAAAAATAGGCATATACAGTGAGATTTCATTTTCTAAAGTAAATAACTATATTGTTAAAATTATTCATTATATTAAATATTATTAGTACACAATTAACCAAAATATCCCATTCACTTTTCTTTTTCTTTTTTTTTTTTTTGGCTGCGTTGGGTCTTTGTTGCTGCGTGCGGGCTTTCTGTAGTTGTGGCGAGCAGACGCTACTTTTCATTGGGGTGCACGGGCTTCTCATTGCGGTGGCTTCTCTTGTTGCGGAGCACGGGCTCTAGGTGCGTGGGCTTCAGTAGGTGTGGCACACGGGCTCAGTAGTTGTGGCGCACGGGCTTAGTTGCTCCGTGGCATGTGGGATCTTCCTGGACCAGGGAACGAGCCCATGTCTCCTGCATTGGAAGGCAGATTCTTAACCATTGTACCACCACGGAAGCACCCCGCATTCACTTTTGGTAAGTACTTATTAGCGTAAAACTAAACTACATTGGAAATGATATCAGCGTAGAGGTGGGTAGTGTGGATATCACTGCTTTGACTAAAGAAGGTATCTCTAATATCAGTTTTTCCACTTGGCCCTGTATTTGGCACCTTGGACAGGCAAGGCGCATGGTAGGGTTCTGGATGGGGGAGAGGTCCACCTTTCTTTCGTAAAATGGGAGAAGCATCATTATGAAAGAGGAAGCGGGGGAAAAGAGAACTTGCTAGAAATCTGCTTTGCCTCAGGCACATTTCAGGCATATCACTTACACAAAGGGGCACCCAAGGAAGTAGTGGGTCTGGAAATTCATTTCTTTAGAGCTCCCTGTGGTCATACAGACCTTGGAAAGTCATGGGGGTTCCCCAGGAGTGCCCGTCCCTCACTTCGAAGAGCTCTGATCTAGTTCAGCCTCATCCCCATGCCCTGCCCGTGGTTTCTGGACTGCCGTGGCTCACTGTGCTTAAAATAAAGTATGTGTGTTCACGCCTGGGGTGGTGGAGGGGGCAGTAAAGAAGGGAGTGTGGCTGCGATAGAGGCTTCCCACTGAAAGGAGTGAGGAGTAGGTTCTAGTCGGGCTTGGACAGCCTTTGCCCCCTCATCTCCAGTCATACCTGCTCTGCGCTCTAGACACACTTGCTGTATTCCTTGTCACTCCTTGTCAGCCTTCGAATGTCCTACTCACAAAGCCCACCGTCTCTAACTTTTGCTGCCCAGCCAGAATTATTCTCTCCCTGATACGAATTTATTTGGTGCTGTCTACATTCGCTTATAATAGCTTTTCTCTCTGTAAATTCATCTTATTATGCGCCTGTCTCTACACTTATGTTTTGAATAAAGACAGGACAGTGTGTCCCATGTCCCCAGCCAGGGGTTGGACACATAGTTGACTTGTATTGACCTCAGTGATCACTGAACAATTTGACAGCTAAGCAGAGGCATGCAAAAACAGGTAGGAAACATAAGTAACATAGCAAAACACATTGCTGGAACTTTATAATAAAAACACTATTTTAGGAAAATAAGTCTGGGGTAGGATTTATTGAAGAAAAGAACAAATTGGAGCTGAGGAAACCAGCCAGAAATCTATTGCACTCATTCAGGGAGGTAGTCTCATTCCTATTATCTGCTCAAGGACACAGTTCTAGTAATTTTTCTTTTTTTTTTTAATTTATCATCAATTTTCTTCTCTGTCTAACAAGTCTTTCCCCTTACCATGCAGGCATGCTATAATTTCTCCCATTAGAAACAAAAAACAAAAAGTCTCTGTTGACCTCATGTTTCTCTCCAGCTACCACCTGGTTTTTCTGTCCCCATTTTATAGGACAACTTTCAAAGTCAACTCTATTCTGTCTCCAGGGTCTCTCTTCTCATCCTCTCTTGACCCAGCCAGGCTGTCATCCCCACTATTGTATGAAAAATGCACTTGTCAAAGGCGCCAAGAACCCATGTTAAATCCAGTGATTAGTGCTGGGTTCTCTTCCTAGGTGCCCTGTCAACAGAACTAGAAAGGTCTTCATTTGGCTTCCAGGCCATCCCCTCTCCTTATTGTCCTTTTTCCTCACCAGCACCTATTGCAGTCTCTTTTGCCAGTTCCTTACTTTCTTAACCTCTAAATGTAGGCATCTGTGGGCTCAGTTCGTGACCTTTTCTCTGGCTGTGCTCAATCCCTTGGTGATCTCAGTCTCATGGCTTTTGACACCTTTCCAAGTGGTGATTCATAAATGCATGCCTGGAGTCATGACCTTTCTCTGAACTCCAGACTCATACATAGAAGCCTCTTCAGCATCTCTGATTGGTTATCTAGTACTCACTGGATTCCTGACTTAACCCCCAAAACTGTTTCTCCCACTGTCTTCTTCATCTCACTCCATGGCAAATCCATTCTTGTAGCTGCATCGATAACCAATCAGTTAGCCGTGGAGCTGTCCTTACTTCTTATTTTCCCACACCCCACATTTAATGTGCTAAAGCATTCAGCTGTGCCTCCAAGATAGATCCCACATCTGACCTGCTTACCATCTTCACCGCTGCCACATGGGCCCAGGCCACCGTTAATCATGTCTCATGGTATAGTGGCAAGAGGTGGTCTCTCTGTTGCTCTGCTTGTCCCTCCCCCCACCCCCACCCCAAGAAGATTTCAGTTATCTGTTCTTATTTATCTGCATTAAACTGACAAACAAAACCACAAAACAAACAAACAAAAACCACTCCAGAATGCAGTGGCTTAAAAAACAAAAATTTGTCATTTGTCATGATTCTGCAGTCTGGGCTACATGCAGCTGGTCAGTTCCTCTAAGGCTGCTGGGGATGAAACACCCAAGAAGGTTTCTTCATTTGTGCATCTGGAACCTCAGCTGGGCTGGCTGTGAAGTTAAAGGCTCCTCCTTTGCTTCCTCCTTTTCCATAAGAAATAGCTCTTGCTATAGCAGTTGAGCCGGGTGCTTCCTGCTCATGGTGAGTTAGGGATCTAGAGACTGTTTTGTGTGTCCTTCTTTTTTGTTTAGCTGGTGGTGCTTTTTTTGGTGGGGGGGAGGGTACCATTTTCTTATAAACCTTGGGGGCTTCCTGTAAACTTTATTGAGGATCACTCCATTGGAAAAGACATACCCAGAAAACTCTTGAGACAGGCTCCGGTTTACTTTGGTTATGAGTCAGAATGCTGTAGGAAAAGCCTTCAAGGTCTTTAGAAACACCTTTGTCTCACCGATAGGGTCTATGAGGTGCCACTTTAAATCCTTTCTAGATCTTAATGAGGCATCTTCCAGCCACATACTTGATTTGATCTTTAACCTGAGTACATTGTACTAATAGACCCTGGATTTGATCTTTACCCTAAGACTACTTCTTTCTTTGAGAATCTTGTGTTGTCTCAGACAAGAATGACAGTAAGTTTAATTTTCCAACCTAGCAAGTCCTGGCTTGAATGATTTCTTCTAAATTCAGCTTGAATGTTTCAGTTCCTCTTTCTCTTCTTGCAATTAATCCTAGGCTTCAAAATGAAGCCAGTTATCACATTCAGAAATTTTCTTAGCCAGGTCCACAAGTTTATTGATATGTTTTCTTTCTTCCATATTATTGCAGGCAACTTTGCAACATGAGTTGCCCTCTCTCTAGCCGCTAATAATAATTTCATCACTGCCTTTCTAGCCTCACTAACAGTGAGTGTCCTTGCTATGTACTCCCCAGGTGTCTACCTATCACCTGATCTCATATCAATTTCAGTGTCGATTACTAATTGCTGTGTAAATAACTACCCCCAAATTTAGTAGTGTAAAATTAAAGTTATTTTACTTGTTTAAAGTTCCAAGATTAGAAGTTTGGACAGGACCCAGTGGCAATGACTTGTCTCTATGCCACAATGTCTGTGGTCTCAGCTGGTATGACTCCAAAGGACTGTCTGAGATTGTTTAAGAAATTGGGTCATATATGGGGCCTCAGTCCTGGCTGTTGGCTGGGTTCCTTCATGCTTCTCCACTTGGCTTTTCCACATGGCTAGACTGGGCTTACTCACATGGTGGTCTCAGGGTTGTCAGACTCCTTACATAGTACCCAGCTTCTATAAAAGGGAAGCAGGAACTGCAGATGCTCTGAAGGCCTGGGCCTGGAATTCCCAGACTGTCACATTTGTCTCATTTTATTGCGAAAAGCAAGGCAGGAGGCCATCTCAGATTCAAGAGGAGAGGACATGGACTCAACCTCTTGCTGGGTAGTATGTTATGCTTGTTCAGGGAAAGAAGGCATTGATCGGTGGCCACCATCTTGAAGATTATCTGTCACGCATTGTGATCCTGCTAAAGCATTGATCCAGTTACACCACTCCTCTATTCAAAACCCTCTATTGCCATCTCATTTTACTCCAATAAAAGCCAAGTTCCATTACAGTCGTCAGTAAGGCCCTCGGTGATTTGTACCTCTGCTGCCTCATCTGCTCTTCCTCCCTTAGCTCAGGGCTTCAGTCACACCGACAACCTTTCTATTCATCACCCATACTGCTCTGTTCTTGTCTCTGTGTCTTTGAACTTGCTGTTCCCCCCGGCTTAGAAGGTTTTCTCTCAGATGTGGCCCAGTCCCTTACCTCATGGGGGGCCTGGCTCAAGTACCGTCTTTGCAGGGAGGCTTTCCCTGACTGGTGTACTTCGTGCTTCATTCCCACCAGCGTCCTCGGCTCAAACTCTCTTCTAGACGCCCACACCTACCTGCCATACCGCCAGGTTTACAGCACTACCCTACCCAAAACTCTTAGGGTCGGATGTGTTTGGAATTAAGATTTGTTTTCAGTGTTTGGACAGGTCATGTTTATAGACTGAGTTGTGTCTCTCCGTCTCCCCACCAAATCCGTATTTTGAAGCTCAACCCCCAGTGTGACTGTATTTGGAGACGGGACTCTCAGGAGGTAACTCAGGTAATACGAGGTCATAAGAGTGGAGCCCTGATCCAGTAGGACTGCTGTCTTTATTAGAAGAGTAAGAGACTCCAGGAGTCGACATGTACAGAGGAAAGGCCATGCGCAGACATAGCGAGAAGGTGGCTGTCTGCAGACCAGGAAGAAAGTCGTTACCAACCCTTCTAGCACTTTGCTCTTGTATTTCCAGCCTCCAGAATGTGAGAAAATAAATTTCTGATGTGTGAGTCACCCACTCTCTGGTATTCTGTTACGGCAGCCCTAGCAGAGCAGACTGAGAGAGTGACATAATGCCTTTGCTCTATACTGTGTGACAACTGTGGTATATAGTAAGCTTGTCCAGGTACCTCCTCAAAAGTGAAACAAATACAGATTATAAGTAGTCTTATGCCAGTTCATGTTTTATTAACCAGTAAATTAAGCAAAGCGTTCAGTTCTCAGAGCCATTTTGATTTAAGATTTTCATATAAGGAACAATGGACTTATATATATATTTCATTTAATGATTTGTCTGTTAATTCTCATATTTCATTTAATGATTTGTCTGTTAATTCTCACCTGTCCCCATTTGCACATGAGCTACAGGAGAGCATGTAGTTTTATTTCATTCATTGCTATATCCCCATCATCTGTCAGTGCCTGGCAAATGATAGACTCTCAATAAATATTTGCCGAATGGATGCTAAAGGGTAGAATATGTTAAAAGTAATGGGGAATAAAAGGAGAGCTATTTCAAAGAAGATCTAATTTGTTTATACATTTTATTTATTCATTGAATTGATTTAAAATAATTCTGAGTGCCTAGTATGGACCAGGCCCTCTTCTAAGCCCTTGACTGGCCTTTATTCAGTGAGAGGTGCAGAGTACAGGGAGGATCCTGAAGACTGAGTGGGAGTGAGGAAAAGTAAACATTGCAGGAACTGATATGGGTCCTAGCTAAAACATGGGGGTGAGGCAGGGAAATGGATGTGCTTCACTGTGGAAAGCTCAAGACTGAGATAACAGTAGTGGAACATAAAGCCGAAAACGTCCTGCAAGTCATTAGAAGTAGTGCACTGAAGATCGCGTGAGCTATTAGTACAAGAGATTTTAGTTTATGGGTTAATAGTCAGGAATTATTGACTGAAGCCATTGACTGTCGGAATGTTTCCCCAGGAGGCAAAAGTATGTAAAGAAGGTTTGGGGTCATACACGAAGACCAGAGTGTCTGTTACTGAGCCGCGCACTCTGGAAGAGGAAACGTTCAGGCAATGTCTTCAGGAAAGCGTTGGCCAGTTTCCAGGTCTTCAAAGGAGAACGTTAGGCTTTTCACACTTTCTAGCCTTTGCTTGCCTGTCCTACGCACTCTGTCTGCTCCTCTCATGATGGATTTTATATTCGCCATATGCCTATTCTTACACCCACATCTTTTCTTTTCTTTTTTTAATTGAGGTATCATTGACATATAACGTCATGTGAGTTTCAGGTGTACAACATAGTGATTCAACACTTGTGTATATGACAAAATGATCACCACCGTAAGTTTGATTAGTGTGTGTCACCATAGATAGTTATAATTTTTTTCTTATTCTGAGAACTTTTAAGATTTATTCTCTTAGCAACTTTCAGGTATGCACTGTAGTACTGTTACCCAGAGTCATCATGCTGTACATTACATCCCCATGACTTTTTTGTATTATAACTACAAGTTTGTACCTTTTGAGCCCCTGCATGCATTTTGCCTCCCACCTCTGGCAACCACCCACCCATGTGTTCTCTCTATGAGTCCCTTGCTCCATGAAGTTCTCTCGGCAAAACCTCAACTTTACCTCTTCTCTAGCCACCTGGAAATATTGATCACGCCTCTCCTCTGTTCTGCCCTCACTGATGGATACTTCTCTAAGTACCTGCAGTATTTTCTATATTGACTCGTGCTCACATTGCCCCTCTCCTCAAGTAAATGATACAGGTGGTACAAAGGATGACAAGAATTGTGATGGAGTTGGAGGGGCTGAAGTTTGGGAAACACGGTGTCCTTGAGTGCCAAGCACTTGCTTGGTACACAGTAGAGCTTTAATCATGTTAGTTTTGTTGTCAGTAATCTATCACATATTGCTGAGGGGTCAAGTAATGTCAGGTTCTGAGGAAAGGAGTTTGACTGGAAATAAGTCACTAGTGATCACATAGCTGTTGGAATGTCCCAGCATATGCTTTATTGTCAGCATCAGGAAGGGAAATAGAACTTCGTGAGAGTCTGATTTGGGCCAGGCTACAGATAGAATCCTTACACTCATTTTTAGAGGATACAGATGAGCTTCTTAGATTAATATGAGGTTTTTAGAACTGAGAAAAGAAATAGGTTGTTTAATAGGGTTTTTTTTTTTTGCCAGTTTTATTATTTGAAAGGATAATTTTATAAATTGTAAAGTAAATGCTTCAATTAAAGAAAGGAAGTAGAAGCAAGCCACACCCTATTTTCTAAATTCCTTCAAATAGAAATCCTTTCGTCTTCCTAATTCAACAGTATTTGCTAAGTATTTTGAAAAAAAAAAATTCGAAAGTACAAAAAAGATGAGGGGAATTTTGTAAAAATTGTAGTATCGTTAATATTTAATTAATTTGGTGCCTTTTTTCCTGAGAATCCAAGAGAACAAATACGCAGTCATAACAACATTGTCACTTTAAAATTTGCAGTAATTCCGAATGTCAAATTAAAAAAACATCTATATTTCATATCTTTCGACTCTACGCCTAGAAAGCAAGATGCTTCTTCTCATTGCTTCGTGCAGAACTTCTCAAACTTCAGACATGTGGTTTTATTATGGCTTATTAGATTTGATATTGAGGCATTTCTCTTCTGCGCTTTGACCTCTAAGGCACATTCCTCAGCTTCTGCAGTTCATAGAGCATTGGCTTCTAACGATGGTTTTGAATCAGGTAGGCTAACGACAGACCGGAAGCTCTCCCAGGCGATGGCAGATGTTTATGATTTATTGAGCACTTTCTCTGTACATGGCTCTCTGCCAAGTGCTGTGAGGGTAAAAACATGCACCAAACATGATTCCTTTTAGAGACTTATTATCTAGTGGAGCAATGAATATCT
Source organism: Lipotes vexillifer (assembly GCF_000442215.2). Lineage (NCBI taxonomy): Eukaryota > Metazoa > Chordata > Mammalia > Artiodactyla > Lipotidae > Lipotes > Lipotes vexillifer. The sequence goes on along the minus strand of NW_006790911.1, from coordinate 2,248,151 downwards.
GTGCCTGAAGAGCTGAGGTACGCAGTATACAACTGTCCATGCTCTAAAGAGACCATGCTTTCTTTCATCGCTAAACGTACGGACGTGCACGTCCCTCATTGGGACTATTTCATCCAATGTCTTTTCCTCACTCTTCCTCCTGACTCACTTATCTGATCCAGACGTGTTATTTTGATATTGTTTTCTCTGGGAATATTTCCCCTAAGCCTCCAGGATTGGGTTAGGTATCTTCCATTCTTAATTTCATTTAGTAAATATTTCAATACAGTTGGCCCACTGTATCCACGGGCTCTGCATCCTTGGGATCAACGGACTGCAGATTGAAAATATTCGGGGGGAAAAAAATTCTAGAAGGTTCCATAAAGCAAAACTTGAATTTGCTACTCACTGGCAACTATTTACATAACACTTACATTGTGTTAGGTATTGTAAGTAAACTATAGATGGTTCAAAGTATATCGGAGGATGAGTGTAGGTCATATGCAAATACTATATCATTTCATATAAGGGACTTGAGCATCTGCAGATGCTGGTATCCGTTAGGGTCCTTGAAGCTTGTGGATACAGAGAAAGGACTGTGGTTAGCATTTATTGTCAGCCACGTGCCAAGCACTTTCACCTGTGTAATCCTCCCAAGCTCTGTGAGATGTTTTCCTCACCACTTTTCAGGTGACGAAACTGAAGCAAGAGTTTACGTGCCTTGGCCAGGCTCCACAGGGAGGTGGAATTAGAGTTTGAACCCAGGTCGCTCTAAAGAGCCTGCACTCTTTACCTAGCAGGTGCTGCCTCACTGGAAAAACTAATAAGAGGCATAAAGATTAAAAGGGAGGAGATAAAAATTACCGTTGTTTATACATGAAAGCTGTGAATATTAGCAAACTACTAAGCGAGTTCAGCAAGATGGCCAGGCAGGCAGAAGAGTAACAAAAAACGAATAGCATTTTTCAACACTAAATAAAATGTTAGCTAACATAACACAATAGTAGAGTACTCAGCACTGCAGGAAGACACTCTTACCACAATCAAACAGAGTTCACTTAAAGCTTGTTTGGATGGCCCAATATTAGAAAATCTATCAATATGATCTTAAGGCATGCAGAAAAAGTTATTATCAAGCTCTTAAATAAGAGCTTGATAAGATTAGATGGGATCATCCAAATAAATACATGAATAAATGAATGAATGAATGATTCCTACTAAAAAATCTCTGGTAAACATCATACTTAACATAGAACTTTTTCTTTTTTTTTTAATTTTTATTGGAGTATAGTTGATTTACAGTGTTTTGTTATTTCCTGCTGTACAGCAAAGTGAATCGGATATACATATATCCAATTTTTCTAGATTCTTTTCCCATATAGGTCATTACAGAGTATTGAGAAGAGTTCCCAGTGCTCTACAGTAGGTCATTATTAGTTATCTATTATATATATAGTAGTGTGTATATATCGAACACATGTGCTTTTAATTCCAAAGTTTCTCATCTCCTCTGGAACCATGCTCCATTAAGTATCACTTCATTTGCCTTTATCTAGAGTTCGTACATTTTCAATCACTCATTTAATTTCACCATCACTTGCAAACATGATTCACTTCGGACTGAAAAACCCAATCCCTCTATTTCTTTTTTTTTTTTTAGCATCTATATTGGGGTATAATTACTTTACAACGTTGTGTTAGTTTCTGCTGTATAACAAAGTGAATCAGCTACAAGTATACATATTATCCCCATATACCCTCCCTCTTGTGTCTCCCTCCCACCTTCCCTATCCCACCCCTCTAGGTGGTCACAAAGCACGGAGCTGATCTCCCTGTGTTATGCGGCTGCTTCACACTATCTGTTTTACATTTGGTAATGTATATATGTCAGTGCCACTCTCTCACTTTGTCCCAGCTTACCCTTCCCACTCCCCATGTCCTCAAGTCCATTCTCTATGTCTGCGTATGCCTCTTTATTCCTGTCCTGCCCCTAGGTTCTTCAGAACCTTTTTTTTTTTTTTTAGATTCCATATATATATATATGTTAGCATACAGTATTTTTTTTTTTCTTTGTGACTTACTTCACTCTGTATGACAGACTCTACGTCCATCCACCTCACTACAAATAACTCAATTTCATTTCATCTTTTGGCTGAGTAACATTCCATTGTATATATGTGCCACAGCTTCTTTATCCATTCATCTGTTGATGGACACTTAGGTTCCTTCCATGTCCTGGCTATTGTAAATAGTGCTGCAATGAACATTGTTGTACATGACTCTTTTTGAATTATGGTTTTCTCAGGGTATATGCCCAGTAGTGGGATTGCTGGGTCATATGGTAGTTCTTTTTTTAGTTTTTTAAGGAAACTCCACTGTTCTCCATAGCGGCTGTATCAATTTACATTGCCACCAACAGTGCAAGAGGGCTCCCTTTTCTCCACACCATCTCCAGCATTTATTGTTTGTAGATTTTTTGACGATGTTCATCCTGACTGGGGTGAAGTGATACCTCATTGTAGTTCTGATTTGCATTTCTCTAATAATTAGTGATGTTAAGCATCCTTTCATGTGTTTGTTGGCAATCTGTATATCTTCTTTGGAGAAATGTCTATTTAGGTCTTCTGCCCATTTTTGGATTGGGCTGTTTGTTTTTTTGATATTTAGCTGCATGAGCTGCTTGTATATTTTGGAGATTAATCTTCTGTCAGTTGCTTCATTTGCAAATATTTTCTCCCATTTTGAGAGTTGTCTTTTCATCTTGTTTATGGTTTCCTTTGCTGTGCAAAAGCTTTTAAGTTTCATTAGGTCCCATTTGTTTATTTTTGTTTTTATTTCCATTTATCTAGGAGGTGGGTCAAAAAGGATCTTGCCGTGATTTATGTCATACAGTATTCAGCCTATGTTTTCCTCTGAGAGTTTTATAGTGTCTGTCCTCACATTTAGGTCTTTAATCCATTTTGAGTTTATTTTTGTGTATGGTGTTAGGGAGTGTTCTAATTTCATTCTTTTACATGTACCTGTCCAGTTTTCCCAGCACCACTTATGGAAGAGGCTGTCTTTTATCCACTGTATATTCTTGCCTCCTTTATCAAAGATAAGTTGACCATATGTGCGTGGGTTTATCTTTGGGCTTTCTATACTGTTCCATTGATCTATATTTCTGGTGTTGTGCCAGTACCATACTGTCTTGATTACTGTAGCTTTGTAGTATAGTCTGAAGTCAGGGAGCCTGATTCCTCCAGCTCCTTTTTCTTTCTCAAGATTACTCTGGCTATTCGGAGTCCTTTGTGTTTCCATACAAATTATGAAATTTTTGGTTCTAGTTCTGTGAAAGATGCCAGTGGTAGTTTGATAGGGATTGCATTGAATCTGTAGATTGCTTTGGGTACTATAGTCATTTTCACAATGTTGATTCTTCCAATCCAAGAACATGGTATATCTCTCCATCTATTTGTATCATTTTTGATTTCTTTCATCAGCGTCTTATAGCTTTCTGCATACAGGTCTTTTGTCTCCTTAGGTAGGTTTATTCCTAGATATTTTACTCTTTTAGTTGCAGTGGTAAATGGGAGTGTTTCCTTAATTTCTCTTACAGATTTTTTTATCATTAGTGTATAGGAATGCAAGAGATTTCTGTGCATTAATTTTGTATCCTGCTACTTTACCAGATTCATTGATTAGCTCTCGTAGTTTTCTGGTAGCATCTTTAGGATTCTCTATGTATAGTATCATGTCATCTGCAAACAGTGAAAGCTTTACTTCTTCTTTTGTGATTTGGATTCCTTTTATTTCTTTTTCTTCTTGATTGCTGTGGCTAAAACTTCCAAAACTATGTTGAATAATAGTGGTGAGAAGGGTCAACCTTGTCTTGTTCCTGATCTTAGTGGAAGTGGTTTTTTTAACCATTGAGAAGTGTTGGCTGTGGTGTTGTCATATATGGCCTTTGTTATGTTGAGGTGGGTACCCTCTGTGCCCACTTTCTGGAGAGTTTTTATCATAAATGGGTGTTGAATTTTGTCTAAAGCTTTTCCTGCATCTATTGAGATTATCATAGGTTTTTATCCTTCAGTTTGTTAATATGGTGTATCACATTGATTGATTTGCATATATTCAAAAATCCTTGCATTCCTGGGATAAACCCCACTTGATCATGGTGTATGATCCTTTTAATGTGCTGTTGGATTGTGTTTGCTACTATTTTGTTGAGGATTTTTGCATCTGTGTTCATCAGTGATATTGGCCTTTAATTTTCTTTTTTTGTGACATCTTTGTCTGTTTTTGGTATCAGGGTGATGGTGACCTCGTAGAATGAGTTTGGGAGTGTTCCTTCCTCTGCTATATTTTGGAAGAGTTTGAGAAGAATAGGTGTTTGCTCTTCTCTAAATGTTTGATAGAATTCACCTGTGAAGCCATCTGGTCCTGGGCTTTTGTTTGTTGGAAGATTTTTAGTCACAGTTTCAATTTCAGTGCTTGTGATTGGTCTGTTTATATTTTCTTTTTCTTCCTGGTTCAGTCTCTGAAGGTTGTGCTTTTCTAAGAATTTGTCCATTTCTTCCAGGTGTTCCATTTTATTAGCATATAGTTGCTTGTCATAATCTCTCATGATCCTTTGTATATCTGCAGTGTCAGTTGTTACTTCTTCTTTTTCATTTCTAATTTTGTCGATTTGAGTCTTTTCCCTTTTTTTCCACGATGATTCTGGCTAATGGTTTATCAGTTTTGTTTATCTTTTCAAAGAACCAGCTTTTAGTTTTATTGATCTTTGCTATTGTTTCCTTGATTTCTTTTTCATTTATTTCTGATCTGAACTTTATGATTTCTTTCCTTCTGCTAACTTTTGGGGTTTTTTGTTCTTCTTTCTCTAATTGCTTTAGGTGTAAGGTTAAGTTGTTTATTTGAGATGTTTCTTATTTCTTGTGGTAGGATTATATTGCTATAAACTTTCCTCTTAGAACTGCTTCTGCTTCATCCCATAGGTTTTGGGTCATCTTGTTTTGATTGTCATTTGTTTCAAGGTATTTTTTGATTTCCTCATTGATTTCTTCAGTGATCTCTTGGTTATTTAGTAGTTTAGCCTCGATATTTTTTTTTTTTTTTTTGTTTTTTTTTTGCAGTACGCGGGCCTCTCATTGTTGTGGCCTCTCCCGTTGCAGAGCACAGGCTCTAGACGCACAGGCTCAGCGGCCATGGCTCACGGGCCTAGCAACTCTGCGTCATGTGGGATCTTCCCGGACTGGGGCACAAACCCGTGTCCCCTGCATCGGGAGGCAGACTCTCAACCACTGTGCCACCAGGGAAGCCCCATATGTTTGTATTTTTTACAACCTTTTTCCTGTAATTGATACCCAGTCTCATAGCATCGTGGTAGGAAAAGAAACTTGCTACGGTTTCAATTTTTTTTTTTTAAAGGAAGAAGTTTTTTGCTTTTTTTTTTCAGTTTATTTATTTATTTATTTATTTATTTGTTTGTTTGTTTTTGGGTGTGTTGGGTCTTCGTTTCTGTGCAAGGGCTGTCTCTAGTTACGGCGAGTAGGGGCCACTCTTCATTGCAGTGCACGGGCCTCTCACTCTCACGGCCTCTCTTGTTGTGAAGCACAGGCTCCAGATGCGCAGGCTCAGCAGTTGTGGCTCACGGGCCTAGTTGCTCCACAGCATGTGGGATCTTCCCAGACCAGGGCTTGAACCCGTGTCACCTGCATCGGCAGGCAGATTCTCAACCACTGCGCCACCAGGGAAGCCCCCGATTTCAATTTTCTTAAATTTACCAAGGCTTGATTTTGGACCCAAGATATAATCTCTCCTAGAGAATGTTCCATGAGCACTTGAGAAGAAAGTGTATTCTGTTGTTTTTGGATGGATTGTCCTATAAATATCAATTAAGTCCATCTTGTTTAATGTGTCATTTAAAGCTCATGTTTCCTTATTGATTTTCATTTTTGATGATCTGCCCATTGGTGAAAGTGGGGTGTTAAAGTCCCCTACTGCTATTGTGTTACTGTCAATTTCCCCTTTTATGGCTGTTAGCATTTGCCTTATGTATTGAGGTTCTCCTATATGGGGTGTATAAATATTTACAATTGTTATATTTTCTTCTTGGATTGATTCCTTGATCGCTATGTAGTGTCTTTCTTTGTCTCTTGTAATAGTCTTTATTTTAAAGTCTGTTTTGTCTGATATGAGAATTGCTACTCCAGCTTTCTTTTGATTTCCATTTGCATGGAATATCTTTCTCTATCCCCTCACTTTCAGTCTGTATGTGTCCCTAGGTCTGAAGTGGGTCTGTTATAGACAGCATATATATGGGTCTTGTTTTTACATCCATTCAGCCAGTCTGTGTCTTTTGGTTGGAGCATTTAATCCATTTACACTTTTGGTAATTATCTATATGTATGTTCCTATGACCATTTTCTTAATTGTTTTGGGTTTGTTTTTGTAAGTCCTTTCTTTCTCTTGTTTTTCCCACCTAGGGAAGTTCCTTTAGCATTTGTTGCAAAGCTGGTTTGATGGTGCTGAATTCTCTTAACATTTTCTTGTCTGTAAAGGTTTTAATTTCTCTGTCAAATATGAATGAGATCATTGCTGGGTAGAGTAATCTTGGTTGTAGGTTTTTCTCTTTCATCACTTTAAATATGTTCTGCCACTCGCTTGTGGCTTGGAGAGTTTCTGCTGAAAGATCAGCTGTTAACCTTATGAGGATTCTGTTGTATGTTATTTGTTGCTTTTCCCTTGCTGCTTTTAATATTTTTTCTTTGTATTTAATTTTTGACAGTTTGATTAATATGTGTGTTGGCATGTTTCTCCTTGGATTTATCCTGTATCGGACTCTCTGCATTTCCTGGACTTGATTGACTATTTTGTTTCACACATTAGGGAAGTTTTCAAGTATAATCTCTTCAAATATTTTCTCAGTGCATTTCTTTTTCTCTTCCTCTTCTGTTACCTCTATAATTTGAATGTTGATGCGTTCAATGCTGTCACAGAGGTCTCTGAGACTCTCCTCAATTCTTTTCATTCTTTTCTCTTTATTCTGTTCTGCAGCAGTTATTTCTAGCATTTTATCTTCCCGGTCACTTATCTGTTCTTCTGCCTCAGTTATTCTGCTATCCCTTCTAGAGGATTTTTAATTTCATTTATTGTGTTCATCATTGTTTGTTTGCTGTTTAGTTCTTCTAGGTCATGGTTAAATGTTTCTTTTATTTTCTCCATTGTATTTCCAAGGTTTTGGATCATCTTTGCTATCATTACTCTGAATTCTTTTTCAGGTAGACTACCTATTTCCTCTTCATTTGTTTGGTCTGGTGGGTTTTTACCTTGCTCCATCTGTTGTGTATTTCTCTGTCTTCTCATTTTGTTTAACTTACTATGTTTGGGATCTCCTTTTCGCAGGCTGCTGGTTTTTAGTTCCCATTGTTTTTGGTGTCTGCACCCAGTGGGTAAGGTTGATTTAGTGGGTTGTGTAGGCTTCCTGGTGGAGGGGACTGGTGCCTGTGTTCTGGTGGATGTGGCTGGTTCTTGTCTTTCTGGTGTACAGGACCATGCCTGGTGGTGTGTTTTGGGGTGTCTATGAAGTTATTATGATTTTAGGCAGTCTCTCTGCTAATGGGTTGTGTTGTGTTCCTGTCTTGCTAGTTGTTTGGCATAGGGTGTCCAGCACTGGAGCTTGATGGTCATTGATTGGAGCTGGGTCTTTGCATTGGCGGTGATCTCTGGGAGATCTCTCACTGATTGATATTACGTGGGGCCGGGTGTTCTCTCTTGTTCCAATGTCCTGAACTCGGCTCTCCCACTTCAGAGGCTCAGGCCTGACACCCAGCCGGAGCACCAATACCCTGTCAGCCACATGGCTCTGAAGAAAAGGGATAAATTAATTAATAAATAAATTAAATAAAGTTATTAAAATAAAAAAATTATTAAAATAAAAAAAATGTTTAAGTAATTTTAAAAAAGGGCACAACCAAACCAATAAACAAATCCACCAATGATAACAAGCGCTAAAAACTATACTAAGATAAACATAAAATTCAGAAACTTGTCAGTCTCATACAGCAAACCCCAAGTCTACAGTTGCTCCCAAAGTCCACCGCCTCAGTTTTGGGATGATTTGTTGTGTATTCAGGTATTCCCCAGATGCAGGGTACATCAGGTTGATTGTGGAGATTTCATCCACTGCTCTTGAGGCTGCATGGAGAGAGTTCCCTTTCTCTTCTTTGTTTGCACAGCTCCCAGGGTTCAGCTTTGGATTTGGCCCCACCTCTGTGTGTAGGTCGCTGGAGGGCGTCTGTTCTTCGCTCAGACAGGACGGGGTTAAAGGTGCGGCTGATTAGGGGGCTCTGGCTTATTCAGGCCGGGGGGAGGGTGGGGTACAGAATGTGGGGTGAGCCTGCAGTGGCAGAGGCTGGCGTGACATTGCACCATCCTGAGGCACGTTGTGTCTTCTCCTGGGGCAGTTGTCCCTGGATCACGGGACCCTGGCAGTGGCGGGCTGCACAGGCTCCCCTGAAGGGGGGTGTGGATAGTGACCTGTGCTTGCACACAGGCTTCTTGGTGGCTGCAGTAGCAGCCTTAGCGTTTCAAGCCTGTCTCTGGTGTCCACGCTGATAGCCACAGCCTGCACCCTTCTCTGGAGCTCGTGTAGTCTGTGCTCTGAATTCCCTCTCCTCATGCACCCCAAAACAATGGTCTCTTAACTCTTAGGCAGGTGCAGACTTCTTCCCAGTCTCCCTCCCGGCTAGCTGTGTTGCACTACCCCCCTTCAGGCTGTGGTCACGCAGCCAACCCCAGCTCTCTCCCTGGGATTTGAACTACGGAGCTGGAGCCTTAGCTCCCAGCCCCCACCCGCCCCGGCGGGTGAGCAGACAAGCCTCTCAGGCTGGTGAGTGCTGGTCGACACCGATCCTCTGTCCTCTGTGCGGGAATCTCTCTGCGTTGCCCTCTGCACCCCTTTTGCTGCACTCTTCTCCGTGGCTCTGAAGCTTCCCCCCCGGCCACCTCCTGTCTCTGCCAGTGAAGGGGCTTCCTAGTGTGTGGAAACCTTTCCTCCCTCATGGCTCCCTCCCACTGGTGCAGGTCCCGTCCCTATTCTTTTGTCTCTGTTTTTACTTTTTTCTTTTGCCCTACCCAGGTACATGGGGAGTTTCTTGCCTTTTGGGAAGTCTGTGGTCTTCTGCCAGCGTTTAGTAGGTGTTCTGTAGGAGTTGTTCCACATGTAGATGTATTTCTGATGTATTTGTGGGGAGGAAGGTGATCTCCATGTCTTACTCCTCCATCTTGAAGACCTTCCCCTTAACATAGAACTTTAAACAGCATTTTTTTTCTCTTGAGAAACGATGAGGATACTGGTTTCTATGCACCTATTTAAGAGAGTACTGAAGACAGAGATAAGAGTAACAGCTCATTTTCACTGAGTACTTACTATGTGCTAAGCAGTATTCTAAGTGCTTTATTTGTTTTGCTTATTTAAACAGTAGTAGGCTCTAAGCTCTTTACTTATCTTTGCTTCCTATATCTTTCTGCTTCCTCCAAAAATTATTTCAAACAGGATCAATGAAGGGTGAATTCTTCAGAGATATCATATGCCTGTGGCTATATTAATTTTGTCTGCACATTTAAATAATGGTTTCCCTGGATATTTAATTCTAGGTACAAGGTTATTTTTCTTCAACATTGTAGGGTATCTGCTCCATTGTCTTCTTGCATCTGTTTTTTCTTTCAAGGACCTGATGTCTGTCTGAACTTTGTCCACTTTCATGCTAATGAATATTTCTGAAGTTTCTGCTTGGCTTGACTATTCTTGAATGCCACTAAAATATTCCCGACTGAGTCTGGGTTTGTTTTTAATTTATGTTCTTTGCCACTCTATTGTCTTCTTTATTTTGAGGTCTTATATTTGCAATTTTAGAAAAATTCTGCGGATTATTTTCTCATTTGTGCCCTCCCCCCTTTTTTTTGCCAGACCACAAGTGGATAGAAGTTGAAATTTCTGCTTTCATCCTCTATGTCATTTGAGTCTTCCTTCATTTTCCCCTTCTAGTCGTTCGTCCCTGAAGCCTTTGAGGAGAGTGCCTGATCTAACTGTGTAGCTCATTCTTTCACTGTCCAGCAGTATTCATTCTGGCATTCAAGCTATTTACTTAATTCCTTACTTTATCACTTATTTTTAAAATATTTATTATACCCAGTCATTTCTTCATCATTTCTTCCTCCTGATTCATGTTTCCAAAATACTTCTTACTGTTCTACAGGGAATTTACTATTTTTTAAAATTCTGGTTTAAATTCTTATCTGTTCCAGTAGGCTTTCCCCAGCTGGCTTACTTTTTTCCAGTCTTTGTCACTCTTTTATGGAGGTCCCACTATATATTCTTCCCTATAAGGTTATCTTTCTTCAGTTGAGATCATTGTTAGCCTAGTATTATCAGCCAAAAGACAAAGCCCTTGGCTGTAGCTGTGGCTCTCCAAATGTGTTGGTTGGCGCACCCTTCAGGTTTGAAGACCCTTTACTGTTGCCTCTGGATTTAACAGCTCCACAACTCTCCACTCTTCCGATAACC
>NW_006790911.1:2229529-2237597 GCF_000442215.2 Lipotes vexillifer | reverse complement strand
CTTCCGATACCTTGTTTCCAAAGGACCCTTCCCAGTCTCTTGCTGTTGGTGCCCCACTGTCTGGTAGTAGTGATGGAAAGAGCAATTACTTGGACTCAGGGTATGGGCTTATGCAATGATGTTAACAGTTTTCTGAGTGCCCGACAATCCAGGCCCAGCCAGCAAGTGTCAGTCAAGTGAAGCAGGCATCTCCTAATCCTATCTTTCAGGGAAGATGAGGGAGGGAACAGGATACAGCAACTAGAACCTCCCTCCTTATCTCATCCTCCACTTCTGGTCCCCAACTCTGCCTAGCTTTGGGCTGCCAAAATGAGATCCAATTTCCTTCTCTCTCTCAAGGGATTTTCACAGATGTGGAATTAGTTCCTGAGCATGCCTTGGCATTCTAAAAACCATCTGATTTCTCCAGAACTCATGAGGCAGATTTCCAAAGAGGGAGCCAGCTGCCCTTGCTGATTCTTAATCTAACTAGGAACTGCCTAAGATGAATCATTCTCCTTCCTCCTAACCGATTTATTCAAGAAACAGTAAATGTGCAAATATATAATAATATTTTCCATTATTATCATGAAGCCACGTTGGACCAAGATCCCAGAGGTCCCAGTATAAAAGCCAGAGTGTGGTGTTGTGGCCACAGTGTAAAGGAGATTATGAAATTTCCATCTTCCCCATTCTTCAAAGGTAGAAATCTGTTAATTGGGTGACAGTGAGTTAGAATGAAGCAGAGTTTATTCAGAGAAGTTATGGGTGGCATGTTTACCTGAGTTGTTCTGACTCAGAAAGTAGTTATTTGGAAATAAGTGGAGTGAAGTAAGTGGCATTGGAGCAACATTTTGCCAGTGGTGCTGCTGGTGCAGGATTGTTAGATCTAAGGTGTGAAATTAAAACGATTCAAAATCTACCAATACCTCCCTTTAGTTATCATCATTACATATGGGGTTGAAAGCCCCAAGCATATTGTAACCCTAGATTTTAGGGATGAGTAGACCTGTTTTGTAATTGAAGCTAATATGTTGAAGCAGCACAGTGCAGAGCACATGCCTTGTGCTCCCTATTAGCTGAATGAACTGCTGGTGAAGGATTAAACTGGGCATCCAAGACACATGGTAGACCCCAGTTTTACCTATTTGTGTAACACTGGACAAGACACTCAGTTTCTCTTCATTTTTTTTTTCTCTTCTGGAAAATTAAGATGTTTAGACCAGAGGAATTCCTTCAGGTTCAAATCAGATGGTATTGAGGATTAATATAACATGGATGAATTTGACAATATGCTGGTAACTGACCTGTGACTTTTATTAAGGTGTACTTAGGCACTGGAAGGGACTTTAGACACCATCCAATTACACCTCCCTATTTTAAAGATAAAGAAACGAAGGTTAAGAAACATGAACTACCTTGCTCTGGTCACATAGCTGTCTACAGACAGAACCAAGACCAGGGCTGTAGTCTGTAGGCTTCCAGTCCATTCCGTGGTTTTGATAAGGTTAGAGAGGCTCCAGATTTCATCAAGGAGCCTTCAATTTCAATATTACATGAAGATCATAACGTTCTAATGATGAATAGAAGGGAAAGATGGTAGTGTGCATGGAGTCTAGTAAAAGAAAAGATGGTGACCACCGCCATTGTTTACACGAGTCCAAAGAGACAGATTCTATTTCTATAAAAATTAATGTTGTGGTCCCAGAACATGGTAGTGACACATTTAATGCTAACTGTTTAGAAGGCTATGTCCTATAGCCTAATGGAGATAATTTTCTTTCTTTTTTTTGACCGCGCCATACATGGCTTCAGGGATCTTGGTTCCCGGACCAGGGATCGTACCCGTGGCCCTGCAGTGGAAGCGCAGAGTCCTAACCACTGGACCACCAGGAATTTCCCTGGTGATAATTTTTTTATGTTTTAGATATATTCTGCAAGACTTTACAGTTTCCTTTGTTCTCATTCCATGTTTGTCAGAGTATCTTCTTGTGAGTAATTTGGTCATTTAAGTTAATAGTGCAGCCTCTGTTATTTAGGGATAGCTCTGGTGCAAGAAGCAGCTACCCACATTTACCTCTTCATAACCCCCTCTGAAAAACAAAAAAGCCCTCAAAAGAAATCTAACACTTTACAAAAATGCAGTCATCTTGGGGATCCTGTACAAGTACACCCAGAAAAAAGGGTCAGAATCTTAAAAGACTATAAAAAATATGTAATCCCATAGAAATAATTGAGTATTTCAATCCCGTAGAGGCACACTGAATATTTGATCATATCTACACGGCCCGTTTTCTTGGCACAAAAGCTGAGGAGCATGGAAGAAGTAGAAAGCAGAGAAAAACGGAAAGCAAAGATTAGAAGGAATAAAGGAATGGCAATCTATGCATAGTGGTAGTTTTAGTAACTAGCATTTAAATAAGAATATTTAAGGAGACCAATGAAAGAAAAGGTAAAGAACTAAAACTGATTAAGTCTCCCCATCTGGGGGTAGCCATTCTGTTAGCTGTGTCCCAGGTAAGGACACAGCCCTGGTGGAGAAGAAAGAACCAGCAGTGCTGAAAAGGTAGACAAGTTCTACCATCCAGTCCAGGGAAAAGAAGGCCAGCAGCCACATGGTCCACACTAGAACTCAGGAGTGTAAGCACTCTGTCAATTTTTTTTTTATAAAGGAGACACAATTACATGATTTTAAATTTATTTTATTTTATTTTATTTTATTTTATGTTTTTGTCCACACCGCACGCGGCATGTGAGATCTTAGTTCCCCCACCAGGGATCAAACCTGGGCCTCCTGCAGTAGAAGCCCAGAGTCTTAACCACTGGACCGCCAGGGAAGTCCCTCTGCCAGATTTTAAATAAACTTTATTAATAGAGACAGCCAGCTTCCTAGGAGTTTTGTAAGCACTACTGCTTTGCTCTGTAGACTTGAGAAGTTTAGTCTGCTTGTCAGGAAGGAGCCCACCAGCAGTGCCGTAGAAACAAGACATTTGGGATTACTATAGCAAATCTATGGCCACGGTGTTGATTCAGGGATTCAAAGTTCAGGGTAAATTATTTGATCCATTTCATAAAGAGCCAAATATTTGGAATGGGAAATACCAGAGGCCTAATCAGCAAGAAAAATAAAACAATAGGAGAATGGTAACCAGCTCTAGTGAACTGGAAACAGGGTACTGAAGAATTATTGGTCTAAAGTACATCTGTATTTAATAAATAAAAGAGCAGCTTTGCCTTAGCTTTTCTTAAATTTTTTTAATTTTTACTTAATTGTAAGTGTTGTTTCTGAGGATTGTGGTAATCATACCTCTTTGCTTCTGTTAGGGATTGGTGAGAAGCGAGAGAGATGTTTAAATCCAGTTATTTGCCAGTGGGAGATGTGCTATATAATTAAGCTGTTGTTTTCACTGATAGGTTATTATCAGTAGGTTATAAGAAATTGTGCATCATTATAAATTGTCATATGGCGCATTTCATGCTACAACAGATGAGGTATGTGTTCCGTGGCAGCACCAAGCAATCACGTAGAGATTGGTGCTGTTATGGCGGTTATAAATCACAGCATACACTTTAATCGTTAAACAATTATCTATAGTGGCAGAACTGGAAAACTGTTTAGTAATGATTGGCTTATTTTCATGATGAAGAATAATTTCTATATAGATCTTTTTATATAAATACCTGAAGAAGGCAAAAGCAGAACATTCATTTTTAGACACATACTTAGGAACTTTTTGGTTTGGGGCTCATTTATCTTTAACTGCAAATATTTTGAAGGGTCAGAAAGTCACCGAAATAGCTTTCCATGTATAATTTTAGAGTTTAAAGTTATATATATTTCGGGTCGGAAGACTAGATGGGTGGCAAGATGAGAAGGATTCGTCTTGCTGTGTCTGGCTTTGAAGATGGAAGTAGGGAGCCTATGAGCCAAGGAGCACAGACAGCTGCTAGAAGCTGGCCAAGGCCAAAAGGTATGTTTTGCTGATTTCAAACATCCCTGCTACAAGATGGCCTACTTCCATGAGCTATCCAGCCGAGTGAGCTTTCAGGAGGCACGCCTGGCTTGTGAGAGCGAAGGGGGAGTCCTTCTCAGCCTTGAGAATGAAGCAGAACAGAAGTTAATAGAAAGCATGTTGCAAAACCTGACAAAGCCAGGAACCGGAATTTCTGATGGTGATTTCTGGATAGGGCTTTGGAGAAATGGAGAGGGGCAAACATCTGGTGCCTGCCCAGATCTCTACCAGTGGTCCGATGGAAGCAGTTCCCAGTACCGAAACTGGTATACTGATGAACCTTCCTGTGGAAGTGAAAAGTGTGTTGTGATGTATCATCAGCCAACAGCCAATCCTGGCCTTGGGGGTCCCTACCTTTACCAGTGGAATGATGACAGGTGCAACATGAAGCACAATTACATCTGCAAGTATGAACCAGAGATTAATCCAACAGCTCCGATAGAAAAGACTTATTTTACAAATCAACCTGGAGACACTCATCAAAACGTGGTTGTTACTGAGGCAGGAATAATTCCCAATCTAATCTATGTTGTTATACCAACGATCCCATTGCTCTTACTGATACTGGTTGCTTTCGGAACCTGCTGTTTCCAGATGCTGCATAAAAGTAAAGGAAGAACAAAAACTAGCCCACACCAGTCCACACTGTGGATTTCAAAAAGCACCAGGAAAGAAAGTGGCATGGAAGTATAACGATTCATTGACTTGGCTCCAGAAAATAGAGTTTTGTAATTCTGGATCTGTATAAGGAATGGCCTCAGAACATTAGCTTGGAATGGCTTGAAATCTCAAAGGATGTACAAGATGAACTGTAAGCTCCCCCTTGAGGCAAATATTAAAATAATTTTTATATGTTTATTATTTCATTTATAAAATAACGCTGTGCTGATAATGGAGTGAGACATGCTTATTTTGCTAAAGGATGCACCAAAACTTCAAGTAAATGGGATGGTCCATACAGATTAAATTGCTGTGAACACATCAGAGAAGTATGTGCATTGGAAGGCAGTTATTTTTGTCTCTTTCACCTTTCATAAGTTGTAATCTAGTTAATGTAAGGTAAATTGCATTGAAATTTACAGTGTGCACAATATTTTTCCTTTACATAAGTGTTAGATAAAAATGGACTGTTCTTGTATTTATTTTTACAGTGTTTCATTTTTCAATACATGCTGTTTTGATTAAAGAAATGTATCACTGTTGTCAACTGAATTCACACACACATAAATATATTACCATAGAAAAAGTTTCTTTTCTAGAAATGGCTCATCTTTTAGTTTCTCTGCTTTGGGTCAGAGTAGGTTTAGGAAATCTCTTCAGAAATAAGAAGTTATTTCATTAACCGTGGTATAAATCTAGTCAAATATTTTACTTGGAGGCAAGAATTGTCTAATTTCAGTTGTGCAAGACATGTGCCTTACAATTATTTTGCATTTAAAATTCAACAGATTTTGTAATAACTTTGTTAATAGCTGTATAAACAATAATATACTGAATCTAGAGCAACAAAAGTGGCATACACAATATAAATCATATGTCTTCACGTATTGCCTATGTAACCACAAGTAGCTCTCTGAGGGTTCTGGAATCGATTTGGCCCCTACCTTGCCAACAAAGCAAAGATGGTTGTGTGGGGTCTGGGATTGACCCTGGAGGCCGATACCTACAGAGTTTGTCTAAGGTTTTTCCTAGCTCCGTTTAGCCTCTGTCAGCATATGAGGCGGTTTTACAGTTGGGACTAGTTGAGTGGTCACCACTAGTGTGCAGTTAAGCACAGCACACTGACATTTCCGCAAGGAAAGAAACCGAATTAGTATAAAAATGGGTTGGAGGGCATCAATGATCACGTGTTCGCTGTTCACGTTTGGCTGAGAGAGTAAACTGGGGTGCCTCCGTCCTATCTTCTAGTTTCTTCAATGCTTGTGGCTCCTTCTTCTCAAGAGAGAGTTGTAACTATCTGGTCTTCAAATGTCTCTGTGCTCCTTTTAACCAAATAAAAAGTTCTTGTTTCTGAAAAAAAAAAAAAAATTATATATATTTCATATTCCAGTTATATGAAGATACTGCATAGTAGGACTAAAAAGGCCCAAGCTGGCCATTAATAAATTCAAGTCTATCTGGTTTTCTCTTTCGGAAGCCACAAGTTAACAAGGGAATGTCTTGGCTTATGGGATACAAGGAAAATATTGCTTTGTTCTTGAAAGTCTAAAGCTACAAGTCTTCTCTCCCATCTTTGTCTTTCCTTTCTCTTGGTATTATTCCTTTGTTATTCCTCTCCACGTCTCTTTCTTTCCTCATCATGATTTTTCTGTTCTTCAAAACTGAGCTCAAGTATACTCACTATAAAAACCTCATTTGGACTGACCCAGCTGTCTTTTCCCCTTCAATTCTGTTGTCTTAGATTTTGCCCTACTCATGGAAAAGTTAAACAGACTTCTCTGTGAGAATTTTAAAATCCTATCAAGGGGTTTTATGTGTCCCCAACTGGACCACTGCAATCTAACGTATGAAAATGTTTGTTCCCGGAATTTGACCCAATAAAGAGCTTGCCCCAGAATGTAAATTCACCACATCACTAGCGCATGTTTAGTTCATCTGACTAATTCATCTGACATTTCTTTTTTCCTAGTAAGACTTTTCTGAAGAAGGAATTAGTGCAAGGGTTTTTTTTTCCTCTTTAAATTTAATTTTTTTTTTTTTTTTGCCACATTGCACAGCTTGCGGGATTGAACCTGGGGCCCCGGCAGTGAGAAAGGAGTGCTAACGCCTGGACCACTAGGGCATTCCCAGTGCAAGCTTTCTTCATTGTAAACTGGCACTTGAATAACACTGAACTAGACTGTGAGGATGTTAAAGACCACTTTGTCTCTTTCCAGTCCTATGGGAGGGGTGGAAGAGCCTGATTGTGAGGAACGAGATGACTGGTTCTTGGTGAGGTGTTACATTCACAGTAGTGATGATGGCTGAGAGGTAACATTTTACACGTTCACTGTGTCCTATGTAGTCTGCATGAAGGAGCTCACGTGAACCTCACAATGACCCAGTGAGGTAGGTATTCTTATTTTCCCTATTCTATAGATGAGGAAACTGAGGCTCTGAGAGATTAACTTTCTCTAAACCTTACCGTTAGTAAGTGTCTAAGTTGGAATTCAACCCAGATATGTCTGAAACCAATTTCTGTACTATACCTAGGTCAGTGCTATCCAGAAGTTTCTGCGGTGATGAAAATGTTCTCTGTCTGCTGTGTCCAGTATGGTAGCCACTAACCACGTGTGACTTTTGGGCACTTGAAATGTGGCCGGCTCAACTGAGGATGTCAATTCCTAGTTTCATTTTATTTTAATTAATTTACATTTATTTTAAAACAGCCACATATGGCTAGTGGCTATTGTATTGGACAGCACAGCTTCAGATAATTTTTAAATGTTTCTGGCTATAGGCTAATAAGGGGAAAACCAAACCAGGAAAATACATTAAGAGAATGTGCAGTTCTTTCTCCATTTCTAGAGCTTCCCTGGATCCCACATTTTTAAAAAATATTGTTTTTAGAAGGAAAGGAAGGAAGGAAGGAGGGAAGGAAGGAAGGAAGGAGGGAGGGAGGGAGGAAGGAAGGGAGGAAGGGCTGTTTGAAATCTATTGCTGTTTAGAAGCAATAGGATTCAATTTAAAAGCAAACAAATGATTGGCTCCTCTGGTTCAGGCACTCTGCTAGGCTTCAGGCCTTATGAATAAATGAATAAGATATGGTTCCCATCTTGAAGGAGTTCACAGTCTAAGTAACTTTGTAGAGGATGTTATACATTTTTTTCCAGAGTTTCTTCATATATGATTAGACAAAATATTTAAATGTCTGATATTTATTACTTTACAGTGTTTTGCTTTTAATTTTTAATATGTTAATTTTTTGAAGAGGTCATCCATTTCTATCGTTTAAAATTCAAAGGTCAAAGTGCTTTTAATTTCCTCCTGTACAAACAACTAGCGCTATCATTTTCTAGTATGTGTCTTTACAAATATTTTGTGCACACACAAGAAAATGCACACATACATTTAATCCTTCCCCTTCTTTTTTTTTT
>NW_006790911.1:2213491-2229519 GCF_000442215.2 Lipotes vexillifer | reverse complement strand
CGGTACGCGGGCCTCTCCCGTTGCGGAGCACAGTCTCCGGACGCACAGGCGCAGCGGCCATGGCTCACGGGCCCGGCCGCTCCGCGGCATGTGGGATCTTCCCGGACCGGGGCACGAACCTGCCTCTCCTGCATCCGCAGGCGGACTCTCAACCACTGCGCCACCAGGGAAGCCCTAATTCTTCCCCTTTTTAAAAACACTTATATACTACTGCCTAACCTTGCTGTTTGGACTTGAAAAATATACCTTGGATATTTTTTCATTCTAGTACTTAGAGAATTTCTCATTTTCTTTCTATGGATGCATAATATTTCATTAAATAGACATATCATAATTTAAACATTCCTCTATTGTTATTTTTGTTTCCTCTATTGTTTTTTATTGTTTATCATTCCTCCATTGTTATTTCCATTCTTTTGCCGTTACAGGAAATACTGACATGAGTAACTTTAACAATTATAATCTCATGTGAGCTAGAGTGAACTGCATTCATGTTTCCCAGAACATATTCCACAGAACACAAGTCTCAGAAGATGTTCAATATAAAAAGTGGCTTCTGAGGCTAAATAACTTCCAGTGACTCTGTGTATTCATTGGAGGTTCACAGTGCACATTGTCAAATTAAAGGGGGTCCCGCCATAATCTATGTCAGATTAATCCAAGTGTTTCTCAAGCATACATTTTCTCAAGAAAGAGCATATACTCTTTTTGTAGGCTGGGTTCCCTGGGAAGCAGACTCTGAGATAGAAATGTACATGCAGGAGACTCAATGGGGCATGTTCTCAGGAACAACACTTGATGGAAGTGAGGGGGAATGGAAGTAAGTGGGTAGAGGGAGAAGTTGAACTGGGATGCAGTTGCAGCAGAAGCCTCAGCCAGTCAGTGTCACGGGGAGTGCTGTGAAGCTGTGATGACCCTTCAGGGATATTCCAATTCCAGGGAAGGAGGCCAGGCCCCCAGGGAGGGGTTGTGACCTTGTGCTGGGCAGCTGTCTTCCACTGAGGGCATTTCTGCAGAGAGGCTCAGCTCTGAGCTCTCAGCTGGGGTAATGAGTGCCTCAGTGTTCACTACAACTCTGAATAGCATCTTTGCATCTTTTATGAAAATGTATATCAATTCTTAGATACCCTTGCTGGTCAGAGAAAGGCATTTGGTCTCTTTGGGACCTTTTTTTTTTTTTCCTCTATGAAATATGGATGCTTGGCTGGATGTTCTTTGGAGTATCTAACATTCTTTGCTTCTAATTCCATTTAATATGTACTAATTAAAGTCCAGTATAAGAGACAAATTTCCCCAAACATGTGGTTGGCCACATAGAGACCAACAATCTGATTAGGTCAGCCTTAATCTGTTATCATGGCTGTGCAGTGATGGAGAACAAGCATGGTTATAGCGCTTTCAAGAATATGTCACTTAACTTGAGGCAGATTATTAGGGCAAAATGGCAGCAGAGCTGAATTGAAGTTTTTTGTTTTTTAAATATTTTGGTTACCCCTTGTTAGGTGTTTCCTGAAGAAGCTAGCCTGCTATCTTCCTAGAAACATTAACCCTTATTGCTAATAATTGAAAGATTAAACTACATAGGGTATGGAAGGCAGGAGTCCATCTAGCTTTAAACCGCAGACTTAGGTGCTGGTATTCATCCTCCTTTTTGAAGCTCAGGGTAAACAGGTGTAGCCAAAAAGCCATAGCAGTTCTCAGGGTCTTTCCATTTGAGAATCAGATGGGTCTAAGTGCCCATCCTGTGCCTTTCAGGGTATTTGCTAATTTCATACTCATGCCTCCTGCAGAATTCATCAATTGTGGTGGCTATCGAGGAAGCTTATTTCTTGGTTGAAGAGGAAAAATGTCCAAGGAAGAGGTCTCTCTTAGGTGTGCCTGATAGAGTTGATGAAGGTTTGTAGAGAGGATGGAAAAATATCCAAGAAAAATCTCAAAGAAAAAGTTCTTATGAGATAATAGAAGTGGGAAGTAAAACCAGGACTAAGGAGTTGGCTGTTATATGAACGTGATGCAGAGAAGAAAGCAAAAAAAGAAGAAAAAAAAAAGCTAAGATTGATGGCTGTGTCTAAGATCAACTTTTAAATTGAATAGACATTTTTCTCAAAAACCTTAATCTTTTTTTCTTTCAACAAAAAGTTTCATAAGGATTCTTATTATTCTTCCCATTATTATATAAGAGTAATGAATGAGGTGAGAGATTGTTAAAAAGAGAGTTTGAAAGGGAATAAACTAGAAAAGTCATTGCTAGAGAGTGGAGAAATGATGGAATAGGAATTTGCCTTAAATTGATCCAAAATGAGTTACTCTTTTCTGAACAATCATTGCCTCTTCCCTTTTCCTCTGTAACAGGTGGTATCAAAGACCTTTTTATGCTAACTCTTCAATGTTTCTGGAACGACTTCCCTCATAATCCATTTGTAATTATCCGTTTGCAAAAGTGTCAGATCCTGTAGCATTTTGGTCACTTCCAATTATTGAATTGTCTAGTCCATTTAAAATTCCAGTCTCATCTCCATATATTCCCTCAGCTCAAGTTGGGCCTGTGGGACCAGTTGGGGGAAGAGGGTGTGGTCTACGTCTTCATGCTTTCTAACCTCCTTCTGATTTTAACTGCAGGAAGTTGGGGACTGAGAGGGTGGCAGAGGGCAGACAGGCCAAATGGCTCCTGACTGAACTAGGCTATCCTCTGTTGGTTGTTGCTTCGCTTCCTGGATAACAAGAATGAATCATTGAAAGCTTCTGTGTAGGAGGTTCCAAAGTTGGGCTCTCCTGTGGGCCATGTGTGTGAGTTCTTCCACACACCTGTAGTGGCCTCCACACCAGCCCTCTGTAGGTGATTAGGCTTAACCTCTTCCTACCCTCTCATCAGTTTCCCCTGGTGGTACAGCCCACCAGGTCTGATTTTGAGTTCCCTTGCAAGGAGGCCAGTCTTGATCCATGGGAAACTCACACAGTTTTGCTGGATCAAACCCTGGAAACAAAATTTGATACTTTTCTTCATTATTTTTTTCTTTAGTCATGTAGATTTAAGAACAAATCAACCATCTCATGAGCTGATATGATGTCTAGTCAGGGGATATGATGCCAGTATGTATTATTCAGCTCAGACTGCCATAACAAAATAGCACACCTGGACTTCTGGAGGCTGGAAGGTACAAGATCAAGATGCCAGATGATTGAGTTCTCTGGTGAGGACTCCCTTCCTGGCTTGCAGATGGCTGCCTTCTCACTGTGTCCTCATATGGTGGAGAGAGAGAGGAAGGAAGCAAGCTCTCTGATGTCACTTATCATAAAGGCACTAATCCCATCATGAGGGCTCCACCCTTATAACCTCATTTAAATCTAATTACCTCCCAAAGCCCCATCTCCAAATACCATCACAATGGGGGTTAGGGCTTCAACATAAGAATTTTGGGGAGACACAATTCAGTTTATAGCACAGTCTCTTGTGTATAATCCCATAGCATTTTCCATCATGTTCCTCACTGGTGATTCCAATCATTTCCTTTCCCTTCCCATACTGGTATTTTAGTCTTCTGTATATGGACTGGGAATGGGGTCTTGGGGTGGAGTTGATGGTTTGGAGGTAGTAGAAATAGTAAGGGTTTGCCTACCTCTGAGTTCTCCGTGGAGCAGGTGGCTGGACATAGCTACAAAATTCTTTTTAGAATGTGGGAAACTTAATGCTTCTTTATCCCCAACATTTGGTTCTGGTCACCAGTTCCAGGGCAAGAGTAAAAAAATCTTTATTTTAAATGATGTATGATACTTTCTTTTCCCAAATGAAGCAGCTATAGTCAACATGGACGTGAGTCAAATTCTGAGGAAGACTGAAGATTTTAGGAAAACTTATTTTAAAAAGTTTCTATTGACTTCTGAAGCTTTCTCCATATGAGTCTTCCTGTCTTTTCTAGCATCATCATATGCAGAAGTAATCATAAATTCAAGGAAATGAAGATTATTCAATACATAATTTTTAATCTTTGTATCCTGCCTTTGATTCCTACAGAATCCATTCCTACATATGGTCATGTGGTTCTTTAAAACAATGTCCCATCATGTGGTATGTTGGTGACGTCACAGGAAGCAAAGAAGTCAGTGTTAGAAGATAGCAAACGTACAGGAGGTCATGTAAGTAAAGGTTTTAAGAATTACATCATACAGTATAGACCCGTTTATGTAATAATGTATAATTAATAATAATGAAGATCTGGCAAACCGGGGATGTTATATATATCCGGAATTTTAAAAAATGAGCATCTTAGTTAGAAAAGAAAATGCCATTTGTTATAGAGTGTTGAAAACATTTTCTGAGGACAGAAAACACTGCACGTAACAGAGGTGGGCAATTTTTTCTGAAAAAAACCAGACGGGCTTTGCCAGCCAAATGACCTCTGTTGCAACTACTAAACTCTGCCCTTATTGCTGTAGACATGGATGGGCATGGATTTGTCCCAACAAAACTTTATTTACAAAAACAAATGGCCGGTGAAGTTTGGCCTGTGGGTCGTAGTTTGCCAACCCTTGGCATATTAGATGAAGACATTCTGCATCTCATTTTTTTCTATTATTAAGTTAATTTTAAAGGAACTGGGGTGCTTAAAATTAAATAATACATGTAATGCAACTATCAAATTTCTGAATGATTTTACAAGTGTAAGGAAATTAGAGAATAATGTAGATTAGAGTTCTTAAATGACTATTTGAAACTTTTGAAAAATGTTTGAGAATGATGTAAAATCAAGTACAGTCTCAAGAGCTAAACAAAATAAAGCTGCAGAAATGGAAATCAAAGGAACTGACTTCTTCTTGATAAAGTGAACACATGCATTTAATTTTTACTTTCAGTTATAATATTTAACTCCTTTAGAAAAATTTCTGAATCATTGGTATAGATCAGGATAAGCAGTAGAGTAAATACAGGGGTTTATGAAAAGTGAAACTCTTTATAAGAATCCTAAGAGGAAAAAAGTAATTCCTCTCTTGTGCAATCATTTCTGGCATCAGAAAATAATGAAGTACATATAAAATGGAAGAAAAAGTGTGAAGAAAATGTCCTCTGCTTATAATTGCCTAGAAAGTAAAACATATCCTCTAACTTCATGTGCTTCTTTGAAATTGCTCTGTTTCCTAGATTTTTTATAGGGAATCCCCTAAACTCGAGAAACAACTTACTGACAGTCTTAGGGTTAAACACATTTTATGTATTGCTGCCACTGATGGCTCAAAGAAGAAGCAGGAGGGCATTTTGGATGTTGACGAGTAGAACTGGGACACTTTTGTAATAAAAAATCCATTATGATCAATTCTGGGGCAAAAGCCAGGGGAATTTTCTTTAAGTGAAATCATACTTGAAATATGCAAGAAATTAAACAGGAATCTCCCCTCAGTTATTTTGAAGTCATAAAAAAGTGCTTTCTCTTTTTCAGAATTCTCCTTGATTCCTAGTTTTTGAGTAGGTTGTTTCTTGAGTTTAGGTATTCTTAATAAAAATTCAGAGCAGCTTCCTTTGTGGTACTTAAAAACAGAAGCTTCCTTTTGGGTACTTAAATAATCATATTATGTTGTGGTTATTTGTGGAGGCCTGTGATAGCTGTTCTTATCTGGTGTGAGGAAGGGTCTCAAGATTTTATTTTTATTTTTTTGTTTTATTTCTTATTATGTCTCTGATTATCAAAGTAACGTGCTCACTATAGTATGAGTGAAAACTATAGAAAAGTGTAAAGTGGGAAAAACATCACCAGTAATGCAATAACTAAGAGGCAGCTTATTACATGATTCTTTCTAGGGCTATTTTTTCTACATGGTTGATATAAAAATTATTGAAAATTTGCCTTGTACTTTTGTCTATTTAACAATAAACTGTGACATTTCCCTGTGATATTACGTAAGTTAATATTATTTTTAATGTGTATATAATACTCCAGTTTAAAACATATCACAACTGATTATAATCTCATTAATTTGTGGTTATTAAAATAATACTTCAGTGAATATATTTTTGAATAAATCCCTGACCAGATTTCTGAAAATTTTATTAGGAAAATTTTCTAGGAGGAGAATTAAAATGTTTAAAGTTATAAATATTTTAATGGTGCTCAAGACATACTCCAGAAAATATGTACAAATTTATATCTTTGTCATCCCTTTGTGAGTCTTGGTGACATTGCATCCTCATCAGTGCTGACATTAACAGCTTTTGTTTTTTAACATCTTTATTGGAGTATAATTGCTTTACAATGCTGTCTTAGTTTCTGCTTTATAACAAAGTGAATCAACTCTACATAAACACATACCCCCATATCTCCTCCCTCTTGAGTCTCCCTCCCACCCTCCCTGTCCCACCCCTCTAGGTGGACACAAAGCACCGAGCTGATCTCCCTGTGCTATGCGGCTGCTTCCCACTAGCTATCTGTTTTACATTTGGAAGTGTATATATGTCCATGCCACTCTCTTACTTCTTCCCAGCTTACCCTTCCCCCTCACTGTGTCCTCAAGTCCATTCTCTACATCTGTGTCTTTATTCCTGTCCTGCCCCCAGGTTCTTCAGAACCATACTTTTTTCTTTTTTTAGATTCCATATATATGTGTTAGCATATGGTATTTGTTTTTTTCTTTCTGACTTACTGCACTCTGTATGACAGTCTCTAGGTCCATCCATCTCACTACAAATAACTCAATTTCATTTCTTTTTATGGCTGAGTAATATTCCATTGTATATATGTGCCACATCTTCTTTATCCATTCATCTGACGATGGGCAAAACAATCCTTCCTGGTTCCATAGTGAGCAGTGGATTGGGCCAAATGTAATTCTCTCGGAGATCATGTCGAATGGGATTGTGGAAAGACCCACAAACTAAGTCTAAAGCAAAACTCAGAGACAGTGAAAAGCTCTAAAATCCAAACCATGTGGAGTATAGGCAAAAGCAACTGAGGCTAGAGAATTTGCACAGGAAGTTCCACTGGAGGGACAGAGAGGAATGGAAGTATGGAGGGGGCCCAGTGATGACAGCTGTCAACAATCACCAACATGAAGGAAAGAGCCCAGTTCTGAGTGGGGACTGAGGTTGAACAGGGATTCATTGCTGGGAGAAATGGAGAAAAATTCTTTATGCCCATGGGTGGCAGATCTCAGAAAGCACATCTTTCAAAAAGGAGGGAAATGCATTGGTAGGAAGGGGCTGTGTCCCTCAGTGGTAGCTTCCAGTGACAAAGCTGGAAGAGATCAGAACTGGTGCGTAGCAGCTTCTTGTAATCTCTGTTGGACTCCACAAGGTACATCCTGACAGGTGGGGTGGGTGCACTTGCTCACATCCGGGATTTCCTCCTGACATGGAAATATGGACAAGTTAATGGGCTGTCTGGCTAATCTTTGACCAATGGGATGCAGGAATTAGTAACACATTCTCGCCCCTTCCTCTGTCTGGGGGTGACTCTTCTGTAGCTCTGCGCAGGTAGGAACGGCAAGCCCCACGACACGTTCTTCTATGAGCTTCACCCCTTTCCTGCTGCTTTCCCATTTTTACCTTCTCTTGCTTCCCGGAATTACACTATTTAATAGAATCCTTTTTCTGTGCCTAATGATGATTTCATATCTTTATTGTTTGCCTGAATTCCATTGGAATTTCTTCTCTGATTCCTGAGTTATTCAAAAAGTGTATCGTTTATTTTTCAGACAATTGAGAATTTCACACAATTGAGAATTGAGAAAATAAATTAAGAATTAATTTTTTGGTATAGATTTTACAGCCAGAATTCTGTCAGATAATAAACACTGAATAATTTTAGTCCTTTAACTGTAATGACTTGCTTTTTGGTCCTTCCATTTACTTTCAGCCTGTCTTTGCCCTTATGTTACAAGTGTGCCTTCTAAAACCACAGGTTTTACATTTTTGTTTTTAATTTAATCTGGCAATCTTAGTCTTTTACATAGAGCATTTAATCCATTTTCATTTAATATAATTACTCATATAGCTGTGTTTATATCTACCAGTCTACTCTTTGTTTTCATTTGACCCATCTCTTTATGTAGTTTTGTTCTTCCTTTCTTACCTTAATTCGGATTAATTGACTTTTTACTATCCCTGTTTCCTCTGCTAATTCATTAATTAATATTATTTTACTCTTTGTATTTGTTACCTTAAATATTACATGTATCTTTTAAAATTGTAACTCAAGATTACAACTCAAGATTAGTTGTTACCTAGATATTACAGTATGCATCATTTGCAAGTTACATTCTATCCAATGATTTTTTTTCAAGAAGAGATTATTTCAGTGTGATTTAAACCCTTCCAGAGGAATACAAACGCAAATTATTTTAATGAAGGGAGACTATCATTGGCACCTAAACTTGGTCAAAATTTCAGAAGAAGAAAACTATTCCCAGTTTTATTTAAGAATATCAATGAAAAACTCTTCAGAAAGTTATTAGCAGCAGCTCATTAAAGGGGTTGTATATCATGATGAAGTAGGGTTCATTCCAGGGATGAAAGATTATGAATTCTATTAAAATAATTCATCATAATAGTTGATCTAAGGGAAAAAAAATCACATGTTAATTTCTACTCATTTGACAAAATTCAACAGCCATTCTGGACATTTCAAAAAAGAGAGACAACTCAATAAAGAAAGAGTTAAACATTTTATAAGCATGGCAGACTGACAGACCGTGTGTTCACACATACACACGCGCAGACTCAGCCCAGTGATAGCATTGTAAATAATGACCAAACGCTAGAGGCACTTCTGCTACTTCTGCTCAAAGTACAAACAAGATAAGTGTGTCCACCTCTCACCCCTGCTGGTGATGCTGTACCAGTGTTGTTAGTTAACAAAGCCAGATGAGAGAAAGAAATTTGAGGTATGAAACTTAGAAAGGTGGAAGTAAAACTGTTATTTGTAAATGACTTAATACTTAGAAAATCCAAAAGAATCTAGCTGAAATTTTTCTATTACTCAATTCCACCATCTAAAGGAGAAAGAGAGAGATAAAAAGTTAAATCAGACTCATTAAAAAAAAAAATCCTTTTGCTGGCAAAAACCAAACCAAACCGAAACAAAAACTCTGGGGAAATTCTAAAGGAGAATAATAAGCAAGGAAAAAAATATCTGCCTCTCAAATCACCGGGAGTTTTCCCTCTAAATATATTTTAGGAATTGTGGGAGTGTGGAGAACAGTGGGCAAAGATGAATGAACAGTTTGCATAAGAAAATACAAATAGTATTTTGATTCATAAAAAATATTTAACCTCATGTAAAATGCTAGTTGTTATTTAATTTTATTTAAGGAATGTGGGAATATAAGTATATATTTCTAGATTTGCTTGCATTTCATAAGGAAACTTTCAAGCATTCGCAAGAACTAAAAATGGTTGCCTAAATCAAGAGAGGAGGTGGAGGGAAAAATAGGTTAACGGGGACAAGAATCAGGGTACAATTTCTAAATGAATACCTTTTCCTATTGTTTTGTTTTTCAACCGTGTAAATACATTACCTTTACAAAAATATGTAATAAACTATTTTTTAATTATATGTTTCAGCTGTACAACGTTATAATTTGACATCTGTATACATAGAGATCACCCCCAAAAGTCAATAAAATGTAATTTTTTCCCAAATTTGAAAAGTGAGAAATGCATTTCATTTTAATTTGCTTTCTTGATTACTGTAGGTATTGGATTCCTTAAAGTGTTCATCTGTTGTTTGCATTTTCACTGAAATTATTTGTTTGTTATTTATATTTAGATATATTTTTGTTTTTCTTAACTAAATTTTATAATCCTTTCATATATAAGGAACAAGTACGTTTTAGCATATTTATTTCACTTTTTTTCACTCTGTTCACCCTATCATTTTATTATACTTTAACTTATAGAACATATTAATTTTTATTTTGTCAAATTTGTCAGTTTATTTTGTTGATTTTTTTTTTTAAAAAATTGCTTTAAAGCCTATCCAGAAATTAGATTCTTACTTATATTTTTTTTCAGATGTCTTTTTTTTTCACCATATGAATTTATCATATGGTGAGATGAGAATATAATTTTTCTCCTAAATCGCTAGTCAATGGCTTCATAGAAACTTTGTTAAATAATAACTCTTCCCTCACCTGCTGCTTTAAGATTCAGTGTTACGATATTTCACTGAGTCAGCTATCAGTATTTCAGTGAGAAACTTAATTTCATTTTGTGATAAATTTTAACATCCACTAGGTCTAGTTCCTCTTTATTACTTTTCTATTTCAAAATTATTCTATTTTCACCAGTGGATTTTCCCAGATGAACTTAAAGATCGTAATATCAATTTCACCTCTGATTTCATTTCTTATGAAATAATTTGGAAAAAATGATATCTCTGTAATACATAGGGAAGCCCTATGCTAAGTTTTGTTAAGCAGTTGTACAGTTTATAAGTAATCGTCTTATCATTTTGAATGGTTATAACTAGAGTTTCTTATTTTTCTGCTTTATGTTATTAATCAGAAATTCCAGAAAGTTCCAAAGAAAAGCCACCAGGTATCTTATTCTTTCTCCTGAATACAACAGGGACACTTACAGTGATTTATTAGTAGCTTTGAAGTTGGTATTAGTTTAAAGAAGATTTGATTATGTTAAGAAATAATTATTCTATTCCTTCTATTAAGAATTTTTTTTTTTAGAGAATGGATGCTGAATTTTGTGAAATGCATTGTGAAGCACTGTTGGTGCAGTGTTTAAGAGATTGGGCTGGGGGCTTCCCTAGTGGCGCAGTGGTTGAGCATCTGCCTGCTGATGCAGTGGATATGGGTTCGTGTCCCGGTCCGGGAAGATCCCACATGCCGCGGAGCGGCTAGGCCCATGAGCCGTGGCTGCTGAGCCTGTGCGTCCGGAGCCTGTGCTCAGCAACAGGAGAGCCCACAACAGTGAGAGGCCCGCGTACCGCAAAAAAAAAAAAAAAAAAAGAGAGATTGGGCTGGCTGGAATTTGAAGCCCAGCTCTACCACTTAGGAACATTGTATTTAACTCAGGCTAGCTACTGATGCTCTCAGTTTCGTCATTTGTAAAATGGAGACAGCAGGTGTTGGAGCACCGATGATTTAATTCACACCCTATTTGTTTTTCAGTGTGCCACTCTCAGTATGTCATGCACCTTCAAAAAAAAATGTATTTGCTTTGTCCAGTCAGCATGATTAAGGAACAAGTTTGTCTTCTGCTTTTCAAGGCTCTGTTTACTCAGGAAGCAAGAGTGGAGTTGAGTTAAATACTAATTAAAAAAAATTTTTTTAGTTCTCATAGTAGGTGATAATGTGGAGCGTGTTTATTTTTGTCTTGGTGTCCTAATGTGCATAATATTCAAAAAGTTGTCAAAATACTTTGATTGGTTAGTCATATGCACATATATACTGAGGGCTAGTCATGATGCATGTAAGCATGGACCTCATTACCATCACCTACCATTAGTAAGCTTACTTATTTACTCCTCTATCTTAATTTTAATTTTCTGACACAGTAGTTTATTTTAATTTTCTGTGGAAACCTAACCTTACATTGTTCACATTTTTATGGGACAATTGAGCTTTCTCTGTCACTGTTATGTAAAGCTCATGCTACAGGACTATAATTTGTGCATTAAAAAAGTATACAGAAAGGATATATACCTTTTAATACATATTAAACCACTTTGTGGTTTTATTAAAACTTGTTAAATGATTGATTTTGTAACAGAGATGATGCTTAGCGCTACATATGCCAGAAAAATATATGCACATCCTTGTTAAGAGGTGTTTTCTTCAGAGTGGAGGACATTTTGAAAAATAGATACTGCAGATCCTCTGAGCCTCAGTCTACCTATCCAGGCCATGCTTTTACGCTGTCTCTGCTGTACTTGGATCATCTTCCTTTATGCCACCTCATCACTACCTCTCCCCTGCAGGTCTGGCTCTCCTTAGGCATCCTCTATGTTCTCTTGTGGATTTGGGCAGAAACTTCTGGGTTCCTTCCAGTGAGGAGCCTTGGATGTGTTAAGTCAATCCTTCTCTCTGCCTAATTAATCCTCACCTTTATTATTCTCTCACATTTGGCTGCCTGTGGAGTGGGGCTACCCTTCTCGTCGGTATCCATCAGGAATTCCAAAGTTGGGGCACAGGACTAAGCCTTGCCACCAAACGCACTCTCGACCCATTCCACCATGGGCACCGACCCCTCAATGGAGAATTTGTTGCACACCTGTCTTCTTCTACCTGTTTCTCTTAGCTTTCCTACCCTCCTGGCTGAAACATTTACTTACATCACACCTTTCTGATCCTGAGGGCAACTTGTTGCCTACTCTTCATAGACAGGTAGTGTTCTCAGTCTCTACTGTAGAAGGAACTGCAGACCAACTTTCATTTTCAAGGAGCCTCAGGAAAGCCAGGCAGTAGAAATTTTCCAAACAGGAGGTCACACTGGTTTAATTCTGAGAAGAGTATAGTACAGTGCTAAAAACACGGAAATAAGCCAGGCTGCCTGGTTTCCTGCCCTGGTGTTGCCACTTAGATGTATAACTTTGGCCCAAGAATCTCTGTTCCTCAGATTTCTCATATTTAGAATGATGATACTAACAGTCCCTTCCTTATAAAGTTGTTGTAACAAAAAATTGGTTAATACTATGTAAATAGCTCAGAACAGTAACTAAGTAGTCAGTACTTGATATTTGTTAGTAATTATTATTTTATTATGATTATTAGTAATAGTAAAAATGTCCTTCTTTTATGTATTTGAAGATGTACAACGTAAGTAGAATACAATAAAGTGATGGGTCTAGCTGCAGGGAGATAAGTAACTTCTTATTGGCAACCATTGAAATGGAAAATAAAGTTGGAAATGCATGTGCCTGATTAAGTAGGGCTTTGAGAATGCCATATAATTTAGACATACAATAGTAAGCAATAGGAAAACTTGATAAAATTTAAGTGATTTATGATGAGAATAAAGTTGTTGTTTTAAATTAACCCATGAGGAGCACAGACAGAATCAAAGAGTGAAATAGAGATTGTAGTTATGTGATGCAAACCTAGATTAAATTGTGGCAAATGGCAGTGGTGACACAGAAAAGCATAGAAATGGTTATCAGGGCTCAGACAGAGACTCTGGCCATGGTTATTTCTGACTCAAGGGTCATGGTTTAATTCAGTTGAATTTAAGAGAAATGGAGAGTTAGAAGAGGGTGTTGTCTGGGCAGAAAAACTTTGATTTTAGATTAATTAAGTTTGAGATAGTGATAGGCTATTCAGGTGGAAATATCCATTGATCAGGGATGGGCAAACTTTTTCATGTAAAAGGTCAGATAGTAAATATTTTAGTCTTTGTGGGCTAGATATGGTCTCTGTTACATATTCTTTCAAAAATTACTTCTTTTACGAATTTTAATTTTTTTAAGTAAAAATGTAGAACAAAAGCTGCAACCTGATTTGCCCCATCAAGCCACAGTTTGCAAACCCCTGCTAGAATTTATTGTCAAAGAACAGAACCATGGCAGAGATGTCTGGGCTAGAGATCTAGAATTCTTAATCTTTAACATATATATGTTTTGAAAAGTCATTGCTGAATATGGATACTATATGTAGTATTCTAATTAAAATCAAATTGTATGGTGAAAATAAAATGACATAAATATTTAAATTAAAAGTTTTTCTCCCAGAAACAGATTTTATAAAATCATGTCCTCCTTCTTGTGAGCCCTGTAAAGTTACTTTCTAAGGGACTTCTAGCAACTAAATACAAAAGTAATTTCAATAAAATTAATATAGATATGTTTTTTCAAATATTGGTTAGAATTTAGCATAATAGTTTCTGAAAATTCCTAATTTCATAATTCTAAGGAAATTAATGCAAATAAAGTTTCACTTACTGGGTATCACAGAAACGAAAAGTGCTACTTTTTTTTTTTTTATGAGAGCATCATGATAAATGATAGAACAAAACAGTACATAATTGTAGCCAACTGCACTTGGCATCAAGGAATAGGGATTATTTATGTTTTAACTATGGGATTAGAGGGTGTTATATTCTTTTAAAACTGACCTAAATAAATGCATTATAGAAAGAATTTAGTAAAACAACTTGAGTTCTTTAATTCTATCTAAATTAACCAAAATCAGTGGCATAATTTAAAGAAGCCTCTTAAACTAGCTAAAATTAATGAGTCCATTTATTTCCCTCAATTAAAGTAGATCATTGGAGAGTAATTATATTTTCCTGACTGAATTTTTTTGATCTTAAGTTTAACCGAGGCATTTTACTTCTTACAACAGATTTCTAGAGAGATTTAATCTTTCCCCATTAGAACCAAGACATTATTTTATTTGTTTTTTTAAGATGATACCTTATTTCATATAAACTTTTGTTATCTACGAAGAGTATTACTTTCTTATAGATGCAGAGTTCAAATTACAGAAAGTAGTTTTAAATTCAATATTGTGTTTAGTTTTAGGTACTAAAATTTAGGTACTAAATTTTGAGAAAAACATTGATGAATTAGGTTTTACTTAAAAGAAGACAACCAGGAATATAAACTATCTATGTACTAACTTAAGTGAAAAATAGCCAAAACAACTAGCATCGAAAAGAAAGACTTTGGAGGGGCTGGGCATGGGGGTGGGCTACATGTATATCAGTTTTCTTAAATATTTAAAATAATAGAGGAAACAACAGGTGGATTCGTCCATCCATTTATCCATCCATCCACCCACCCATCCATCCATCCATCCATCCAACCTTTTCAAAATGGACTTTCTGTTTGTCATCTTGCATGCGCTTAAGATACAAAGATGAGTAAGACGTCCCCCCGCTAAAGTAGCTCACAGACTAATGAGGATACTCACAGTTTTGTGGGCAATTATTAGCTAGGTGAACTAATCAGCCTTGGTTTTCTTCTCTGTAAGTCTGGATAATAGTAATAACTAGCTCATAAAGTTACCGTTAGGGAAAAAATGAGGTTGTGAAAAGTACTGCAAAGTGCTATAGAAAGTTAGATGATTTCATATTATAGACTGAGGGATATATTGGCAAGAGAATACTAACTCATATTTTCTAAATCTTGTGATTTAGGAAGTTATATAAGGTCAATCAGTTATGTATTGCTGTGTAACAAACCGTCCAAACTGTATTGACTTAAAGCCACAGTGCTTTATTATTTCTCATGATTCTGTTTGTTGACTGGTCAGTTTCTCTGCTGGTCTTGTCTGGGCTTACTCAAGATACCTTACTTACATGTCTGGGACCTTGGGGCTGGCTGTGGTCTGAGTTTTTCTCTCTATGTAGTTTTTTCATTTAGCAGTCTAGCTGGATTTTCTTTCAAGACAGCAGAAGCATTCAAAAGATGGAGGAAACAGGGAGGCAAGGCCTCTCACAACCTAGCCTTGGAAGTTGCATTTTATTTTTGTCACATCCTCTCAGTCACAGCAAGTTATTGGGACAGGGCCAGCCCAGGTTAATGGTAGGGAAAATAGACTTCACCTTTCTATGGAAGGAGTGGTGATGTCATACTGTACAAGGGCACAGGGATGGAGGGATTGTTGTGGCCATCTTTGCAACGTGGTGAGTTTTCATTTCACATTTGGTAAAATATAAGTCTTTATACAAGGGCTGGCAGTTGCATTTTCTTTTTTGTATTTCAATGATCATTACTAGCAAATAATAATATGAAGTAAGATAAAGGAAATATTTCAGCATCTTCTAACTGATGCATTATGAGTAAAGGTTCTGTCTGTATCTGTGAGGAAAAAATCTACTAATTTGAGAGTTTTGAATCTCATTAGTTGATCTTCAGTGGTTCAGCAATGGAGGTAAATCTTGCCTATTACTAGCTATCACTTTTATTCCTTCATGACGAAAAGTTAAATATATTTTAATTCAATTTTTCTTTTATTTCAGTGCATAGCCGAGGCTTACAGAGCACAGAGTGGTGATGGGGAGCAATTTTGTTTTATTTTTTTGTTTTAATCTAGTAGTTTCAATGTCATTTCTAACTGGTTAGTCTCCTTACTTTTTTTTTTTTTTTTTT
>NW_006790911.1:2194654-2213379 GCF_000442215.2 Lipotes vexillifer | reverse complement strand
CGGTACACGGGCCTCTCACTGTTGTGGCCTCTCCCGTTGCGGAGCACAGGCTCCGGACGCGCAGGCTCAGCGGCCGTGGCTCACGGGCCCAGCCGCTCCGCGGCATGTGGGATCCTCCCGGACACAAACCCGTGTCCCCTGCATCGGCAGGTGGACTCTCAATCACTGCGCCACCAGGGAAGCCCCAGTCTCCTTACTTTTTAAATGACATAACAAAATATTATTTTATTGCATTCATCTATCTTTGTTGTTTTGTAGTCTCAGTGACTTTATAATTTATATACCTCATCTTGAGGGTATGTATGGCAAAACAGAAACAAATTTCTCCATTTTGCTAAAACCAAGGATTTCAAACATTTGGAAGTGGCAATAATTTTTCTGAAAAGTATTAACAGGATACGGATTGAACAAAAGACTCAGTATGTAAAAGCAGGAGCGCTCCTAACCATTTCTGGTTTGGTGCTACCCAGTTTAAAAAAAAAAAAACACACATAAAAGCAGTGATAACAAAGTAAAAATATTCCAGTTTATAGGCAATTATATATGTTGATTATAGTCTCTTGTTATAGGGAAAGTCTTTCATTTTCTTGAAAATGCAATACAATTTCTTATCTTTGGGCTTTTAAATATTCTGCTGCTTTTGGATAGAATGTTTTGTATATGTCTGTTAGGTCAGATGGCTGACCTAACATGTAGTTTAAGTCAAGTGTTTCCTTATTGATTTTCTGTCTGGATGATCTATCCATTGATATAATTGGGGTGTTAAAGTTCTCTACTATTACTGTATTTCTTTCCTTTTCTCCCCTTAGGTATATTAATATTTGCTTTATATATTTAGGTGCTCCTATGTTGGGTGCATAAATATTTACAAATGTATCCTCTTGTTGGATTGACCCCTTTATCATTATGTAATGACCTTTCCTTAACTCAAGTCCATTTAGCTCATGTATGTAAAATATTTTGCTGTCATCCTGACAGCAGTCTCATAGATTCACTCTCTTTTCAATTTTATTATATGGTTTATCCTCTTTCAAAGTACTCTAGTTTCTTATTCCATTACTAATATCTCAACATAATGAATTTTCCACCCTTTTCTCTCAATCCACATTTCCACTTTCATAGCTATGCATTATTTTGACCAAACAATGTAAGCAAATTGAACATTCACAAAGTACTTAATCTTTCCTGTTTGGATCCTAAAATTTAGAGTTTTTCTGAAGTTGATATTAGATTTGCACAGGTTTAGGTAATTCTTCAGCTGTTCTTTATTGTAATAGAGAACTACAACCTAGAGCACTTCTGACTTTTATTTATCAGCATTCTATTCCTGTTTAAGGATATCTAGTTTGGTTTTTTAATTATTATTATTTTTTATGCTCAGCTGACATGGAGCATGTATAAGATGAAAATGCAAATTAACCAAAATGATTTTCAAGTATATTTTGTGAATCATCTGATTATTTTATTATGCGATCTCATATGAAACTTCATTTTAATTTCACAGACCTGTTAAGTCTGTTCAAGGTGTAGGGGACCTAGGCAGAAGTAATATCCAAACAATTTTGCAGAGGATTTCAGAAAGGCTGACTTACAAAATGTGTCAGATATCTTTGAAGTTTCATAAAATAAAGTATTTAATAGTAGAGTGATTGCATCTTAAATTCTTACTGCATGCTAAATACTGTACTAGGCACATTGCATGCATCATCTCTTTACTCCTCATTACAACTTCTTATGATTTATATTATCATCTTTGTTTTTTACAAGCTTTGGAAGTTAAATAAATTGCCCTATGTATTAGTTTTCTATGCTGTGTAACAAATCATTACAAACTTAGTGGCTTAAAATAATGCCCATTAATTATATCACAGTTATGTAGATCAGAAGTCCAGGCAAGCTTTACTGGCTATTTTACTCAGGGTCTCACAAGGTAGAAATCAAGGTGTTTGCCAAGCTGGGCTTTTATGTGGAGGCTGTGAAAAAAATCCATTGCCAAGCATAGTTCAGCATAATTCATTGTGAACATAATTCAGTTCCTTGTGGTTGTACGAGTGAGGTCCTTGTTTCCTTGATAGTTGTCAGCAGGGGCTACACACCACTCCTAGAAGCTACCAGTATTCCTTCTTACATGGCTCCCTTAATTGTGAGAGACCAGTAAAGGCATGTGTCTCTTTGAGTCTTGAGACTCAAAGAGACTTGAGTCTCTTTGGCTTCCCTTTGTGCCACCAGCCAGAAAAAGTTCTCTGATTTTAAGGGCTCACATGACTAGATTAGTCATCCTCCCTGCCTCCCCCAACCCCCAATATAATCTCCCTGTTAAGGTCAACTGTGCTGTATAACATCACATATCCACTGTGGTGATATCTCATCATCTGTGCATTTAAGGTGGGATTTTGGGCAGGGGGGGTGAGGCGTATAATTTTGCTTGCCATGCCCTATTGCTCAAAATAGTAATTGACTGAGTTGGAGCTCAAGCCTGGGTTTGGTTGAACTACAGAACTTTGTCCCTATACCACATTCATCAGAGGGACTCATTTTATACACGGACACTATGGAAACGAGCCTTATTGCTACATAGCCAGACTGTGTTTGTACTACATACTGCTGTGAAAAGTACTGCATTAGAGGGTGCCAGTACAAGCTTTACATGTACGCTGGTCCTGTAAAATAGGAGATCCAGATGGTCAAGAATCACATAAATTATGTTTTGTTATGCTCTGCATATTTCTGTGATTTGCACTTAACATCGGTTTAGTCCACCCTATTTTATTTCAAGCTTTGGTTTCTGCTTGTACCTTGTCTCCCCTCTGCTTATCTTATGAACATACTTTAAAGACTTGGTTATCTAAGTGTCAAGCTCATTTCAGTTTCTTTGCGAAATTTGAGTGAAGTTGTATTTTTTCTCCTGTATTCATACTCTTTTCAGAGGTAATTGACTTGAGTGACTCTAATTCCTATAGCAATGTGCAAAGGGAACTGCCAAAACATGCCAAAAACATAAAGTCAATTAAGAAAAATCCCATTCTCGAGCACACCAAGCTACCATTAACTAGAAACCACATGGAATTTTATGAGGTAGAATATTTGATCTGGTACACACACACACACACACGCGCGCGCGCGCGTGCCAGATAGTATTATTTTGGTGACTTTAAATAACTTAAGCGAATATATGCTATATACCCCTAGGGATGTTGAGTGTAACTTTTTCTGAGAGAACTATTGAGTCCTTTGTTGACAGCTTTTGTTTTTGTTTTTGTTTTTGTTTTTGTTTTGCGGTACACGGGCCTCTCACTGTTATGGCCTCTCCTGTTGCGGAGCACAGGCTCCGGACACGCAGGCTCAGCAGCCATGGCTCACGGGCCCAGCCGCTCCACAGCACGTGGGATCTTCCCGGACCGGGGCCCAAACCCCTGTCCCTTTCATCGGCAGGCGGACTCTCAACCACTGCGCCACTAGGGAAGCCCCATGTTGACAGCTTTTGAATCTTCTTTTTTTCCCCCATTAAGACAATGAGAGAATCTGTTTCCACCCGCCCCCCCATGATTTATATGTCAGATAGAGCCTCACAGACTATAACCAGCTCAGCTGTATTACAAACAATGTAGTTTATGAGTGAAACAGAGTCCAACCCTGGTTTACTCAATAATTAAGTAATTAGGA
Organism: Lipotes vexillifer; assembly: GCF_000442215.2. Taxonomy (NCBI): domain Eukaryota; kingdom Metazoa; phylum Chordata; class Mammalia; order Artiodactyla; family Lipotidae; genus Lipotes; species Lipotes vexillifer. The sequence goes on along the minus strand of NW_006790911.1, from coordinate 2,209,716 downwards.
ACAAGTCACTAGACATCTCGGAGCCTCATTGTCCCCAACTATAAAATGAGCAGTTCCAACATTTTTTTTTTCTTTTAAACACATGTGTGACATACTTTGGCCAGTTTCCAAGTTGCTAGAGACTTTTCATTTATTTTGGTTTTACTACGTAGAAATTTTTTTGTTAGATCTCAAAAGACATATGAAAAAAAATTATAGATGAATGTGTGTGACTAGTATAATAAAATTGGAATGTGCATGGGGCTTGCCATGCTTAATCGAGTTACAGGATTGTTTTTCTTTCTTCACACAATGAAACTCTTTCTTGGCTTCCAATTTTGCACACTCTGCTCTTCTCAAGTGTTTCGTTTTCTCTTTCTTTTTTCTTTTCTTTTTTTGCTTTGTCTCTCATTTCACCAGAAATCTCTTTTATTTTGATTGCTATTTGGTCACGATCTAGACATGATTGTTTTTACTTTGATGAGACGTTCATATTTCTGCTATCTAAGAGAAATTACCAAAATATTAAAACACAGGCATCATGATAGCAGACCACGGCCAGAGTGGTTCTTACACATTGTCTTAGCAAAGTTGTTTTTGCTTCTCTTTGTGAAATATGTTGTATGAAACACCAGTGTTGTCATTCTGATGGGTTCTCCCCCAAATTGATGGTCCAGTTGTGACAAGTCAAAGCATCCATAGGATGTTTTAAACTTTAAAAAAAAATTAAGTGAATGGTTAAACTAGAAATGGGCTCTGAGCTATATAACTTCTCTCCCTAGAAGGGAGGATATTATGAGCTACATGCACCTAGGGAATGATTTTTCTGGTAATAAAGTTTGGAAAATAGCAATCCAAACAGAACAAAACTATTCATGCTGCCGTTCAGTATGTAGGGAACAAAAAGAGTTTTCACTAGGCAAGAACCTTTACTACTATATGTTTGCAGTGATGCCTTAGTGCAAGGGGAAGCAGCTGTTTATCTCTTTTTCTTTTGGTTTTATTTTCTTTTTACACTGCCATTCTGTCAGTGCATGGCTTCATAAAGCTGTAGGATTCTGATAGGACAACTACCAAGTCCATGTGCTTTGCAAGTCAATGTGTTGATTTTCTGGCTGGATAACAATATTTTATTGTAGCTGGAGGGAGCGTGTGACTACATGTCTTAGAGGCAGGAAGCCCAATGCCACCAATACCATGTCCAGAAGTGAGATATCTCCTGTGTTTTATGTGCTTCACTCTAACTGAATGAATATTGTGTCACTGCTTTTATTTTTTGTTGTTGTTGTTTGACTATCGGAGACTTGTCAGATGGTTCTGTTTCTGTCAAACACTTGATGGAAGGTTTTGTTGTAAAGCTTCCTGCATGGAGATGGCTTTATATCTTGGCTATAAGGAAAGTCCCGTAAAAGTTGATCATAAATTGTCTTTATGAGTTGCTGCGCTGTGTGCTATTAAAAAGCTCACAACCTAAGAGTTAGTTTTAACTCAGAGCTGTGTTTGCCCAGTGTATTTGGATGCATCCTTCATCTTACCACTTTCTTCCTACAGAACATATGTCCCACCAGCCTTTCTTCAGGGCTCAATAGTCTCGTTCAGCTCATCTTTGCTGTACATTGGAACCAAGCTTTTGGGGTGTTTGCCTTGGCTCTTTGCATTGTCAAGGACCAAACATCATTTATGTTCAGTAATTCACCTCTTTTATTACTCTAGGCATATCTCCTAAGAAGTGTTTCACGCCAGGGAATCCTCATGAGTATTAATTGAACATTTTGGGGAGATTTTTAAAAATTGAAACGAACATCGTTTAACACCAGTTTTCCCTTATTAAAACTTCTCATTCTCCACTTACATTTTGTGGTTATGTCACCTGGCTTTGTATCCTTACTGGCTGACATCTCTGATACTCAGCTTAGCCAGTGCACACCCATATTCTCCCTGTAATTCTGTGACTATAAGCGTTCCTGTTTTGCCTTAATTAAGCAGAGCCTGAGAGAGCGCCTGGTTCCATCATTGTACATTTTCCTTCTTTCCCCAGAACACCTTTTTTTTTTAAAGGGGCTTCAAATGCTTGGCTATTTATTTTTGCTGTGTTGGGTCTTCATTTCTGTGCGAGGGCTTTCTCTAGCTGCGGCGAGCAGGGGCCACTCTTCATCGCGGTGCGCGGGCCTCTCTTGTTGCGGAGCACAGGCTCCAGACGCGCAGGCTCAGTAGTTGTGGCTCACGGGCCTAGCTGCTCCGCGGCATGTGGGATCTTCCCAGACCAGGGCTTGAACCCGTGTCCCCTGCATTAGCAGGCAGATTCTCAACCACTGCGCCACCAGGGAAGCCCCCAGAACACCTTTTTTTTTTTTTTTTTTTTTTTTCCTTGCGTTATGCGGGCCTCTCACTGTTGTGGCCTCTCCCATTTGCGGAGCACAGGCTCCGGACGCGCAGGCTCAGTGGCCATGGCTCACGGGCCCAGCCGCTCCGCGGCATGTGGGATCTTCCCGAAACGGGGCACGAACCCGCGTCTCCTGCATCAGCAGGCGGACTCTCAAGCACTGCGCCACCAGGGAAGCCCCAGAACACCTTTTGATTCTTACTCTGAACTCTTACAGTGAGATGCACTGTGAAACACGATACCTTTCCTTCCTTTATTTTCTTATGAGTTGGCATGTCTAATTAACAAGTAAAAAGAAGATTGTCTTTTAAAAGGGTAATAAAAGTCATAGTAATCTTTTGCTTTGCCTGGAAACAGGTTGCCCAGCATCCAAAGGGAATCTAAACAATACAGATATTTCTTGACTTTTCCTTTAAAAATATAAAGGGTAGGTGGCAGTCCAGACAGTCTATTTCCTTGTGCCTTAATGACACATGATAGCCCAGATGTTGAAATGCTCTAAGTGGGAATAGAATTTTCTTTCATCTTCTTTTCCGCTAATGGTGTTTATCTGATGTAAATATTCAGTTCTAGCACGATAATGGGTGCCCGAAGGAATCAAAGTGAAATAACAAGATTCTTAACATGTTTTTCATTCCCGTATAATTTAAGTTTTATGTACTTCTGTTGGAAACTGAGAAAACATTTTTTTTTCCAAAGGCTATTACTCTGCATGGCCTTTTACCCTATTATGGGGCTTTCCTTCTTTTCAGATAATAACCCACAGACTCTTCAGGTGCTTAAGTTAAGTCATTAATTGCTTGATATGAGATTGTTAGATCAGAGAGCTTATTCTCTCCATTGGCTTTATATAACTCCCCAGTATTAAGTGATCCATTTTGTTGTTTCTGAGGCCAAGAATCATTATTTTCTTTTGGCATCATATAGATTGTGTATTTCAATTGAATTCACAAATTTATAGCTCATGTTGAAGTAATTTCTGCTGAAGAGTGATTTTTCTAGACAGTTGTTCAGATTTGTTAATTAAGTCAACATTAGGACTTCCCTGGTGGCGCAGTGGTTGAGAGTCTGCCTGCCGATGCAGGGGACACAGGTTCGTGTCCCGGTCCGGGAGGATCCCACATGCTGCGGAGCGGTTGGGCCTGTGAGCCATGGCCGCTGAGCCTGCGCGTCCGGAGCCTGTGCTCCGCAACAGGAGAGGCCCGCGTACCGCAAAAAAAAAAAAAAAAAAAAAAAAAAAAGTCAACATTAGATATGTTTGATACATTTGAATGGGTATACTCTAGGGATTATTAATGTAAGACTCTGTTCTTTTAGTGTACTTTTCTTCCTTCAGAAATAGTTTTTGCCATGCTATGAGTTTTTTCTGAACACTTGTTAATGTTAACAACAAAGACAAGTTCAACAAAGAAAAGTTCAATAATATAGACATTACCTTTCTGTATGAGTGACTAACAGTAATATCTAGCTTTGTTCTCCTTATGAATACCTTCTTCTTAAATTCAGATCCATAAGAAAATGTGAACAACTAGAAAAACTTTACTTAATAATGACTCTGAATTTTCTCTGTCAAGTCTAACCTTGGAAAATATTGATAATTGAATGCCACAAAAATTTTAATTTTCTCTAGTTACAAACTTTTCCCCATCAAACATTTTTTTGTTTTTTAAATTTTAATCCTTAGTTAATGATGCTTATTAATTCTATTAATTTATTAGATGTGTTTGTTTCTTTTTCTTTTTCTTTATTTATTTTTGGCTGTGTTGGGTCTTCATTTCTGTGCGAGGGCTTTCTCTAGTTGTGGCGAGTGGGGGCCACTTTTCATCGCGGTGCGCGGGCCTCTCACTATCGCGGCCTCTCTTGTTGAGGAGCACAGGCTCCAGACGCGCAGACTCAGTAGTTGTGGCTCACAGACCTAGTTGCTCCGCGGCATGTGGGATCTTTCCAGACCAGGGCTCAAACCCGTGCCCCCTGCATTGGCAGGCAGATTCTCAACCACTGTGCCACCAGGGAAGCCCCATCAAACTTTTGATCAAAACTTTTGATCAAAACTATTTAAGGTATAAGATACTAGCTAGAATTTTCTTTCAGAAAGTCAGTGCTGGGACTTCCTGGGTGGTCCGGTGGTTAAGACTCCCCACTTCCATTGCAGGAGGCACAGGTTCTATCTATCTGGTCGGGAACTAAGATCCCCGCATGCCACATGGTGCAGTCCCTGCCGCTAAGAAAAGTCAGCACTGTTTATCTCTGCATGTCTACAGCATACTTCCACAATGTATAGTCACACTAAAAAACATCTAAGCTCTATAAGAGCAGAGATTTTATCACATTCTGTGCAATGGCAAAGATGGCGTGTGTGTGTGTATGTGTGTGCTCACACACATACACATACACACACTCAAACACACCCGCAATGGAAAGCCAACATTGGGAAGTTCCCTGGACATTTAGGGAATGGTGAGAGACATTGTGATGTAATAGAAGCAGTGTGGGAACCTGGCACAAATTGTTTGATAACTTCTGGCTCACTTTTATCTTATCTATATATTAGGGCAATATTCCCAAGTTGACTTTCACATTCAATCATTGGAATAATAGTTGTTTGCAGGTGGAGGAGGTGATGTTGAAGGGGAAGAATAGGCTTTAGGCTGGAGGGGGGGTGGTACAAATTTTCTGGAAAAAAAAGCATTGCTCACTTTTCACTTTTATCAATAGTTAGACTTCTAAAGGGGCTATAACCCAAACATACTGTGAACGGATTTGTAGAGAGATTGAGTAAAGACCAGCTTTAGTAGGCCAGTCAAAATACAGAAATACCATGAATATTAGATATATATATATTACAATATGTATAATATATATATAATATATATAAATATATATGATAATATATATATATATATTTAAGGAAGCAACAGTAACAAAATGGCCACAAGCCAGATGGAAGCTCTTATTGGGCATATGTTCTGGGGAGGCTGGGAAATTTTATTCTGGAATCTCAACTAATTATGACCCAATCCTCTGCTTAACCATCTAATAATTAACATGTGGGTGCAGCATGCAATCAACTACAAATTCTCACTCTTGAAGAATCTCTCCTTTTACAGGAGAGATTTCCTGTAAAAAGAATGACTGTTATGAAAGGACAACCCTTTCCTGTAAAAAGAATGACTGTTATGAAAAGACAACCCTCAGAATGGGAGAAAATATTTGCAAATGAAGCAACTGACAAAGGGTTAAACTCCAGAATTTACAAGCAGCTAATGCAGCTCAATATCAAAAAAAAAAACACCCCAATCCAAAAATGGGCAGAAGACCTAAATAGACATTTCTCCAAAGAAGACATACAGATGGCCAAGAAACACATGAAAGAATGCTCAACATCATTAATCATTAGAGGAATGCAAATCAAAACTACAATGAGGTATCACCTCACACCGGTCAGGATGGCCATCATCAAAATAATCTACAAAAAATAAATGCTGGAGAGGGTGTGGAGGAAAGGGAACCCTCATATACTGTTGGTGGGAATGTAAATTTATACAGCCACTATGGAGAACAGTATGGAGGTTCCTTAAAAAACTCAAAATAGAACTACCATACGACCCGGCAATCCCACTACTGGGCATATACCCTGAGAAAACCATAATTCAAAAAGAGTCATGTACCACAATGTTCATTGCAGCTCTATTTACAATAGCCAAGACATGGAAGCAACCTAAGTGTCCATCGACAGGTGAATGGATAAAGAAGATGTGGCACATATATACAATGGAATATTACTCAGCCATAAAAAATGAAATTGAGTTATTTGTAGTGAGGTGGATGGACCTAGAGTCTGTCATACAGAGTGGAGTAAGTCAGAAAGAGAAAAACAAATACTGTATGCTAACACATATATATGAAATCTAAAAAAAAAAAAAAAAAAAACTGGTCATGAAGAACCTAGGGGCAAAACGGGAATAAAGATGCAGACGTACTAGGGAATGGACTTGAGGACACGGGGATGGGGAAGGGTAAGCTGGGACAAAGTGAGAGAGTGGTAGTGTATATATGGTCATATACACACTACCAAATGTAAAATAGCTAGCTAGTGGGAAGCAGTCACATAGCACAGGGAGATCAGCTTTGTGCTTTGTGACCAGCTAGATGGGTGGGATAGGGAGGGTGGGAGGGAGGGAGATGCAAGAGGGGAGAGATGTGAGGATATATGTATACGTATAACTGATTCACTTTGTTATAAAGCAGAAACCGACACACCATTGTAAAGCAATTATACTCCAATAAAAATGTTAAAAAAAAAAAAAAGAATGTCTGTTGATGACCAGGAAGCAAAAACTCATTTATTAAAGTCGAAGGGCTGTCTCTCAGGTTAGGGTAACATTTTATCTAATAGGTAAACAACTGGCTGAATGTCATATTAGCTGATGTTAAAAAATGATGTGTGATTTGTTTCTCTTCAGTTATGGATTTAATTACTAACTAATTCCTGTCAAGGGCAATTGTTAGGTAACATCACTCTCTAAGAATCTAAAGTTGTATTCCACCTCCCAGAAAAAATACCTGATTCTTTACCTTGACTCTGAAGGTTAAATGCAGTGCAGCTCCAACCCGCCTATTTAAATGCATTTTCTGTGACTTCCTTCAATACTTTCCAGTTGGTGGCTCCTCTTCAGTTTTCTCATCCTTGGATGGTATAATTTATGCTGGGTCCATATTAGCTGGAATAGCCTCCTCCTTCCTATTTCAGTTACATTCACTCTTCAGAACTAATCTCAGTTGCCATGTCATCCAAAAGCCTTCTCCATTTGCAGCAGCCTTTATCCGTTCTTATTTATTATTCATTTATTCATGTATTCACAATCACTCCACGAATATTTATTGAGTACTCTCTATGTTGCAGGTGCTTTCCTCTCCTAAACGTGCATTTTTATTGCACGTATAGTCATATCCAAGTAGTTACGCTGAGTTTGTTGTTTAATGTTTATTTTACCTCCATTATAAAACTGAACCCACAATGGCAATAATTATGTCTTTTTTTCAAAAAAGGAAAGCATGAAATAGTGTAAGACATGACTAGGCAAAAAATTTTGAGGATGGTTCTGTGTCTCCTGTTGGCTGCTACCTAATTCTTGGGTAATTCAAATCAGTGAACATTTATTAAACTTCTATCATGTTTATTGCAATGTTAGGCACTATAAGAGATAAACAAATGTGTTTTCTGTATGTGTTATGGATATGCAGTAAAAAAAATCATTTTATGGGGCCAACAATCTAGAAGAAAGGGATCCTGAGACCTCTAGAGGATTTAATGTTTTAGCTTCAGATGATTTCATCTAAATTTTTGGATATGTGTTTATGTGCATTTTCCTGAGGAGATAGTGCATAGCTTTTAGATGTTAAAGGTGTCACTGATCATTAAAAAAAAAGGTTAAAGAGCTCATGTTTTCAGTTTGTATAAAACAAGCTCCTAACTAACGAACAAGAGCCACAGAAGAACAACAGTATTCTAAGCTGGGTTTTTGTCTGCATACAGTCAGATTTCCTCTTTCATATGGTAATGATTTTTAATATTTTCTATAGAGAGAATAGAAGGAAAAGTTATTCATTTCTCTAGCAAAGTAGATTGAAATATGTTTTTTATTATTGACGGTTTAGGAAGTATTCATTTACCTTCAGAACACATTACCGGAAGTACCACTTTTCTAACTTCCTCCAGGGCTTCATGCTCAGGCAGTCCCTCTTGGTTGGAGGGAAGCCTCAGAGAAGTCCAGCTTTGGGGTTTCACTTGGCCTGATCTCAGATGGGCCAGTGCCTCTGCAGTTGGTCCAGCCTGGCCACGTCCTCACTGTTCCTCTTGACTCCCCATTCCCACCCTTGTGGGCAGATCCAACTGTGAGAGGAGGGAAAACGCTCATCAGCACATATCTAAGTAAAGTGTCTATGTAAAGTAGCTGAGAGCCTGAGACATAGTGGCCTTGAAGCATCAAGGCATCAGGCTTGGTATTCATGTCCTTAGAGTAACAGATAAGGTCCAGATTCTCCATGAGGTCTGCTGGGGTTAGATTGTCATTGGAGTCCAGATACATTGAGGGGAGTGCTGGCAGCCTGCCTGCTGGTAGGACCTGCTGCAAACCCAGGATGACAACTAGAAGGTAGAACGTGACTACCAGGCTGGGGCCACCCTCCATGCCCCCACTACAGGGCTGCGGCTGTTACTTCCTCACTAAAGGCAATGTAGGATAGAAGCATTAGAGCTTAAGCACCACTAATTTCATGGTAAATCTGACTCATTCTCAGTGCTCAGTATGTTAGCACTTAACAGTTATTATTTAGTCTTTCATTGTCAAATAATTTTTCAGTAAATCCTTGGGAATTTTGCAGTGAGTGCCTTTTTTGATCTTAGATAATTTTTAAAATTTTCCAGAGTAGGTCTCCTCCAGTTTATGCCAAACAGGGTAGGATTCCAGGTGACCTAAGCTTTTACTAAAAGAGATTTTTTTTTTTTTTTTTAGACTTCTTTTTTTCATCTGGAATCCCCATCCATATCTGGAAAACACTCATAAAATAAACATGCCTCAGTAGTTATTGTTGATACTTTCGGAGTTAGCTAAGCAGATTTTCTTCTTCATTATCATCATCATCATTTGCATAATAGTTACCTTATATTTGAATTCCTACTGTGTGCCTAGCACACCTCTTTCACAAGATCGTAAACATTATCAAGGAGAAGGAAAAAGTAGCGGAAAAGCCACTGCAGGCGTATTTTATACAAATTATCACTTAATCTTCTCAACAACACTTTGAAGTATCATCCTTTTACTGACATTGGTACTTGCCAACAGAGCCTGGTCACTTGTTTAAGGTTACACAGCCATAGAGTGTACGGTAAGGACTTGAACTTGAAACTTGAAGTTTCACTGACAACAAAGCCCTTGCACTCATTATGGGATTTGGACCTAATTGCACTGTTGTTATGAATTGTGTAAATATTATGAGCTTAGATATTTTAAATATCCAGGAAAAAGGAAGAACAATTTTTTGTGTGTGTAGTCAAGAGATCAAAGCCAGTTTGATACAGAATGTTTTGACTCTGAGGGTGTTCATGACTTCATGTTTGTGAATTTCAATTTTTAATAACTAATGCCAATTAATTTTCATTTTTTCTAGAAGCAGCCTGTGTTCTACTCAGAACAGTTCATTTCATTTTTTAGTCTATTTTTATTTTACTGAAAATAATGTCATGGGGTCACTTGTTCTGTATAATTTTTAAAACAATGATTTAATATATTGTTCAACTTTCTGGCATATATTAAAATGTTAATGCTTATAGCATCTGTCATTGAAGTGGACGTCCAAGTTTCTTGGTCAAATATTGTCGTGATTGAAGTTTTACTAGGAAGGTTTAATTCTTCTATCAATGGTTAGCCATTGCCAGTTTCATGCTGGTTCCCGCGTCCCCTGCATCGGCAGGCGGACTCTCAACCACTGCGCCACCAGGGAAGCCCTAAAAGAGATTTTGAAATGGGTTGTTCTAGGGAATATTTACGTTTAATACTTCATGACCATATTAAGATCAAATCACGTCGAGATAAAAGTGCTGTATTTCCTTCATTCATAAATGTCATGGGCAGTAGATGCCACGCTATGGCCATATTCTCCTTCAGGAATGATGAATTTGCTACCCCGACGGCTTGGAGTGCAATTTGCTAGGGTCTTCATCTGACAGTCCTCTCTGGGAGAACCTCTCCTTGTCCAAGGTCACACCCACTCCCAGGGCAGTGTGCATCCAGAGTTCTTCGTAGCGGAGCGTTACCAAGGCCCTCTTTTCTCCAACTTGGACAACAACAAGGGCCATCCCAGCTTCAGAGCTCCACAGAGCCCCGAGAGTGACTGCATAATGAATGGCCTTACTTCTCCTTCCTTCCCCCAAAGGGAGTGATCTTGAAGACACTTCCCAATATATCTCCTGCACATAAATCTGTCTCAGGGTCTCCTTCCCAGAGAACTTACCTTGAAACGCCATCATTTTCTTTAAGAAGCACAATCTTTTTACTAATAGCTTTTCTGGAGATGAGGATAGAGATCATTTATAAGATGCGACCCTATTTCAGAAATGTGCAAATTGAAAAAACGTGTTTTGTACATTCAGGGAAATTGTGCTGAGTCTGCGAGGGGGCTGTAATTGCTTGCTGTATGATCATGTTAGCTGTAACCAGTAACCCCAAGCAATTAGAAGACTCTCACTGAAGCCATTATCTGAAGAAAGGTTAAAGATTGTTGTTCTTCCCTTTTCTCACTGCAGTTTTCTCTTTACATGCTCTCCTAGCTTGATGTTGTCTGAACTTACGGTTTTAAGCCCATGCGTTATATCTTCAGCCCTGCCATGTCTTGAGATTCTAATTTGCATATTCATCTGTCAGACCATTTTCTTTGATATCCCACCAGCCTCCCAAACTTAACATGTCAAACACTGGGTGAGTCATCTTCCCCACAGATCAGCCCTGTCTTGTGTCCAGGCTCAATTAGTGGCCCCACTACCCAAAACCTGTGAGTCATTCTAGACTCTTCCCCCCCTTCACCCCACCCCACTCTACATACCCAGACAGCCAACAAGACCTGCCAATTTTGCTGGAAAATATTACTCCAATAACTAATACTATTACTACTTATCAATTCCTATTACAACTTCAGTGTAGAGCCTTATGTGAACTATGTACTATAATAATGTTTGATTTGTTTTCCTACCTTCAGTCTTGCTTCCTTTATATATATTCTCTGCAGGGTGGTCAAGATGATCTAAATCAAATGCAAATTTGATTGTGCCTTGCACTCATGAGCACAGTGAACAGCACATTCTCCTGTCAAGCAAGGCTCTCCATGACAACCCATTTATCATTGACCATACTACTTTCACTCCCTTTCTCCAACTTGATAGGCTGATAAAATTGAAGTGCCTGGAGTCTACCTGAATGCTTCATAGTGTTTCATGCCTCCGTACCTTCGCCCATTATTTTCCCTCTGCCTGGAAAGCCCTTTTCTCCTTTCTTAGATTGGCTAACTTTAATAATCCTCTAAGGTAATCAATTTTTGTCATCTCCTCTAGGATGCTTTCTCTACCTACAAATCTGTGGTACCCAAATTGGTTTAGCATTTACAGTATTATAATGAAAGTATGTGAGCGTCTCTATAATTTCTTCTAGGACAGGGACTGCTTATTCACCTTTGTGACTCTAGTGCCAGGCACACAGAGGATGCTCAATACATGTCTGGTGAACTGAGCTGGATAGTGAAGACAATAGGTCTCTGGTTCCCTTTGCATTTGCTTACTTATTGCTCATTTGGTATATTATCAACATTCCCATAATTATTTCTAGGGTCCCTATCATGAAATTCAGCTCTCTTCTCAACATCTTGATAAAATTGGATATCTAATAATCATAAAATTTAATCTTTTCAAAACTGAACTCCTGACTTTTTCCTCAGATCATCTCCTCTCCCAGTCTCCCTCATTGTAATGAACAGTAACCCGGCTCTCACCATTTCGAGCCAGAACCTTCAACGTCATCCTTGACACTTCTCTTTCTTTCATACCTAGCATCCAGTTCATCAGAAAACCCTGTATCTTCAAAACATCCACTTTTCTCCATCTCCCTTACCATTATCCTGGATTATTGTAGCAACTTCCCACTCATCTCCCTACACCCACACTTGCCCATGCAGTCTTTCTCAATATGGTAGCCAGAGTGTGGCTTTAAAAATTGAAGCCATGGGACTTCCCTGGTGGTCCAGTGGTTAAGACTCCGAGCTTCCATTGCAGGGGGCATGGGTTCAATCCCTGGTTGGGGAACTAAGATCCCACACACAAAAAATATATCAGAGTCAGTTTACACACTATCTGTGCTCAGCATGCTCCAGATGGGTTTTCCAGTGAAAACCTAAGTCCTTACCTTATGGCATACCTCCTGCCACTGTCCCCTATTCTCCTCTCGCCTCGCCTCCGGAATTACTGGCTGAATTAGAGCCTCCTTGCTGTTCCCAGCATGCTTCTCCCACAAGGTCTTTGTATTCCTTGTTGCCTCTGCCTGGAAGACTGTTTCCTCAAACACCAGTTTCTTATTCTCTTCCTTTAGGTCTCTGCTTCCCTTTTTATTTATTTATTTATTTATTTATTTTAACATGTTTATTGGAGTCTAATTGCTTTACAATGGTGTGTTAGTTTCTGCTTTATAACAAAATGAATCAGTTATACATATACATATATCCCCATATCTCTGCTTCCATTTAATGTCACCTTATTGGTGAGGTCTTTCTTGCCCATCCTTTGTAAAAAAAGAGGTTAACTTCACAAGTACTGTATTTATTGTCCTCCACGGTAATTGAGTTCACTAACAGTCATGTTTTATAATTGCTCCTTTACTTGTTTCCTAACTTCCTGTTTTGTTTTGTTTTGTTTTGTTTTCACTGCTGTGTCCTTAGAAGAATGACTGACACATAGTAAGGGCTCAATAAATATTTGATGAATTAGTGAATGAAAGAAGCAGGACTAAACTTCAGTCATGTTCCTTCTTATCATGTGTAACGTTGGGCAAATTACTTAACTTCTCTGAGTTTTACTCTCTCTTCATTTGTGAAATGAGACTGATAATAATGACAACTGCCATATTTTTCTCAAGGATTGTTGATGGGATGCCCATGTAATATTAAAAGATGATGTTGTGAGTCCTTACCATGCCTCGTGCACAATATAAAATTTAATCTTTACCATAATCTTCACAGTAATCATAGGAGGTATGTTCTATGATCATCTTCATTTTGCTGATTTGGGGAGGAAAAAAAAGAACTAATGTATATGCATGTTTTGGAATCACCTAGAGAGTAAATGAGTATCAACTTTAGGCCCCGTACAGCGTGACCACATCAGTGTTGACTGGCAGCCCCAAGTGTGCGTCTCCTCATTCTGTGCCTACACTTAGTGAAAATGACCCCAGATAGGAATCTTGCACGTTTGTAGTAGACACTCTATCAGTTGGAGAATTTATCGATTTTTTTTGTTTGTTTTAAGAATTTATGCTGAATTTTGTCAAACATTTTTCCATCTACAAAGGCAAGTGTATGACTTTTCTCTTTTAAGCTGTTAATGTAGTCAATACACTAATAAACTTCCTGATGTTGACCATCTTTTCAAGAATAAACCTGCTTATTTAATTTTATTCTGTTAACACTCTGCTTGGTGAATTTTGTTAATATTTTATTTTGGTTTTTAGCATCTATGTTCATATAAGAGATGGCTATATAATTTTCTTTCCTGGGATATCATTACATAGTTTTGATATCAGATTTTGGTGCCCATGAATTAGAATAATCCTATATTACCTTAAGGATTTGTAAATTCCTTGAATGTTTGGCAAAAACCTTCATAAAGAAATCAGACTCTTTCTATTACATGTATTTTGACTAATCTTTAAGTTTTCCTTATCTTTGTGAGTCCATTTTTATATTTCTTAGAAAGTCAATGTTCAAATTGATTTGCATGAACATATAATTTATAAAAATTATACTAATAATGGCCTCTTTTGCATTTTAACATATATGTGTATAATTTGACACTTTCTTTCCTTTTTAGTTTTGACCAGATTTGTTATTCAAAGGTCCATCTCTTGGTTTTACTAACTACGGTTTTCTACTTTATTAACTTCTGTTTTTATCTTTAGTAACAGTTAACTCTCTTTTTAAAATTATTTTTATGGATTCTTGAGATTAATGCATAATAAAATATTTCAAACTAATTATTTTCTATGAAAGTCTGTACAGTTCTCTATGTTATGCTTTTGCCATAATACTTTTTTATAATGAAGTGTTATTTTCAAATTGATTTTCTCTTTTATACCAGCATTATTTAAAAGGATAATTTACAAGTGGATAGATTTTTAAATTTTTTCTATTTTTTATTATTGATTTTTAATTCAATATTATTGAGATTTTAATTCAATATTATCAATTCAATCATCCAGTATTTATTTTTTAAGATTTATTTATTATTTATTTATTTATTTCATTTATTTTTGGCTGCGTCGGGTCTTAGTTGTGGCACGCGGGATCTCTGTTGAGGCATGTGGGATCTTTCATTGCAGCATGCAGGCTTCTCTCTCGTTGTGGTGTGCAGGCTTTCTCTTCCCTAGTTGTGGCACGCAGGCTCCAGGGTGCGTGGGCTCTGTAGTTGTGGCGCGCGGGTTCCAGAGCCCATGGGCTCTGTAGTTTGCGGTACACAGGCTCTAGTTGAGGCGCACAAGCTCAGTAGTTGTGGCACACGGGCTTAGTTGCCCCATGTCATGTGGGATCTTACTTTCCCAACCAGGGATAGAACCCACGTCCCCTGCATTGTAAGGCGGATTCTTTACCACTGGACCACCAGGGAAGTCCCAGTCATCCAATATTATTGATATTATTGATCTGTGATTACAAAATGTGGCAGGTGTGATTTCAGATTTTTGTAATTTTTTTGAGATGTCACTTTAGATTTAGCACATAACATTTTAGGTCTATGTCATAAACAACCTTTGACGAATGTTCTATGTGTTTATTTTCTATGTGCTATTTCTGTAAGGTAGGATGTTTTCATCTAACTATAGTTAACCTAATATACATATATACTACATAAAACATTGCTCATTGTGGTTTTTTTTTTTTTTTTTTTTTT